>NC_137019.1:31632744-31755244 GCF_032717465.1 Coenobita brevimanus
CAAGATTTAAGTGCCGTATATTTTATGAAATAGGAGTCCAGAAGTACATCCCACAGCACAAAGAAGCAGATAATAAAATAAAGAAATGGTTCAATACAGAATGTATAAAATCAAAAGAAAAAAGAGATTTGTTGTGGAATAGATACAGAAGACACAATAGTGAAAGGGCGTATAATAATTACAAACAGACAAGAAACGACTATACAAGAATAAGCAGGGAAGCCCAAAAACAGTTGGAGGAGGATATAATAAATAAAAGTAGTGATCAACCAAAGCTGTTTTACAGCTATATCAGAAGCAAAACCAAAGTAAAAGATATAATACAATCCATTACGGACGAGGGAATCACTTATACACAAGAGAAAGATATTTGTGAAGCACTAAATAAGAAATTCCAATTAGTTTTTACAGAAGAAAAAAATTTTGGGAGGGACTATGTGGAACACGCATGTCCACACATACTACCAGATATACAAATAGCAGAAAAAGTAATACAGGAGGAGTTAAGTAGATTAGACAGAAGAAATGCAAGTGGTCCTGATGAAATTTCATGTTGAGTATTACGAGAATGTGCAAAGGAGTTAAGTAAACCATTATTTTTAATTTTCAAGAAATCCTTGAGTCAAGGTAAACTACCTGATATTTGGAAGAAAGCAAATATTGTCCCCTTATTCAAGAAAGGAAATAGACAAAATCCACTCAACTACCGACCATTATCACTGACCAGTGTTGTAAGCAATGTATTAGAAAAGCTTATAAGAAAAGCTTGGGTAAATCATCTAGAAGAACACAGAATGATAACAGAAAGACAGTTCAGAAAAGGAAAATCATGTGTTACTAATCTGTTGAGCTACTATGACAGAGTAATAAACACAATACAGGAAAGGGAAGGATGGGTGGACAGTATCTATTTAGATTTCAAGAAAGCTTTTGACACAGTACCACACCAAAGACTTTTATGGAAACTGTACCATCAACGAGGAATTCGAGGCAAACTGTTTTGTTGGATGCAAGACTTTCTCATAAAAAGAGAAATGAGAACAGTACTAAGAGGAAACTACTCATCATGGAAAGAAGTGACTAGTGGAGTACCACAGGGTTCAGTGCTGGCACCAATCATGTTTTTAGTGTATATTATAAATGATATAAACAGCAACACTGGAAATGAGAGTTATCTGAATATGTTTGCAGATGATGCAAAAATACAAAGGAGAATTACTAACACAGACTCTTGTAAAGAGCTACAAGAAGAATTAAATGAACTTCATGAATGGAGTAGTATATGGCAAATGGAATTCAATATGGACAAGTGTCATGTAATCAAGTTTGGTAAAAGTGGAAAAAGACCTGATTGGGAAATAAAACCCTATACACATCAGAAAGAGAGAAAGACCTAGGTATGATTATCAATAACAGACTATCTCCGGCTGACCACATCAGCGAGAAGGTACGGAACATGTATACACTGCGTGCAAATATGAGAATAACATTCACATACATAAATGAAGACATGCTAAGAAGGATAATAACATCATTCATTTGACCAACCCTGGAATATGCATCAGTAGTCTGGAGTCCTCATCTCAAAAAGCATATAGACTAGATTGAAAACGTTCAAAGGGCCGCTACAAGATGGATACCAAGCTTAAGGGACCTAAGCTACGAAGAAAGACTAAATAAACTGAATCTACCAACATTAGAGGAGAGAAGGAAAAGAGGTGACAAGATAATGCTATATAAGTGCATATCAGGGAAGGAGAAAATAGACATAAATGATTACTTAATATATGGAGAAGCATCAGCAAGAGGACAATGCAAAAAACTGCATAAGAAGAGCGGTGATAAAGACGTAAGGAAATTCAGTTTCCCAAACAGAGCAATTGATCAATGGAATGCACTACCGAATGAAATAGTGTGTGCCAAAACAATTCACAAATTTAAGGATATGTACAATAAATATGGTTTAAGACACGGGACAGTACGAGCTTGACTCATTCCTGTAAAGATACAATTAGCTAAGAACAATTAGGTAAGGTAAGGTAAGAACACACACACACACACTGGCGCATACAGAGAGAGAGAGAGACTGACTCAGTAAGACACAAACAAAACAAGCACGCACACACACACTCACTCACACACACACACACACACACACACACACACACACACACACACACACACACACACACACACACACACACACACACACACACAGAAACAAAACAGGCATAATCAGGCAAACAGACAGAAACACACACACACACACACACACATACACACACACACACACACACACACACACAGAAACAAAACACGCATAATCAGTCAGACAGACAGAAACACACACACACACACACACACACACACACACACACACACACACACACACACACACACACACACACACACACACACACACACACATACACACACACACAGAAACAAAACACGCATAAACAGACGGACAGACAAACAGAGATACACACACACACACACACACACACACACACACACACTGGCGCATACAGAGAGAGAGAGAGAGAGAGAGAGAGAGAGAGAGAGAGAGACTCAGTAAGACACAAACAAAACAAGCACACACACACACACACACACACACACACACACACACACACACACACACACACACACACACACACACACACACACACACACACACACACACACACACACACACACACACACACACACACACACACACAGATATATTCACACACAAACATTGTTCCCCTATTCAAGAGAAGAAATAAACAGAATCCACTCAACTATAGACCAGTATCTCTGACCAGTGTTGTATGCAAGGTACTAGAAAAACTAATGAGGAAAATTTAGCTAGAGCAACTGCAATAATACAATTTGATAACAGAAAGACAGTTTGGTTTTAGAAATAGAAAATTATTGTTTACAAAATCTATTAAGCTACTATGATAGAGTTGCAGAAACACTACGGAAAAGAGAAGGATGGGTGGACGGTATCTATTTTGATAATAAGGAAGTATTTGACAGAATATCGCACCAAAGACTTTTATGGAAGCTGTACCATCAACAAGGAATCCAAGGTAATCTGTTCTGTTGGATGCAGGATTTTCTTAGAAAAGGGAAATGAGAACAGTACTAAGGAGTAATTACTAATCATGGAGGGAAGTGATTAGGAGAGTTCCGTAGGGCTCAGCGATGGCACCAATTATGTTTTTGGTATATATTAATGATATAGGCTAGACAGGAACATTTGAATGGGATGCTATCTAAATACGTTTGCTGATGATGCAAAAATACAAAGGAGAATTACAGTCTCGTGCAGAAAGCTCTAAGAAGAATTAAACAAAATTCATAAATGGAGCAATAGATGGCAAGTGGAAGTCAATGTGGACAAATGCCATGTAATTAAGTTTAGCAAAAGTGGAAAAGGACTAGATCGGGATTATAAGATAGGAAGTTCAACCCTACATATATCAGAAAAGAAGAAGGACCTAGGAGTGATTATCAATAACAGACATTATCTCCGGCAGACCACATAAATGAGAAGGTACGAAACATGCACACACTACTTGCTAATATGAAAATAGCATTCACATATATAAATGAAGGCATGCCGAGAAAGATAATTACCTCATTCATCAGACAAACCCTCGAATTTGCATCAGTGGTCTGGAATCCTCATCTCTAAAAACACATAGATAAGATTAAAAAAGTACAATGGGCTGCTACAAGATGGGTACCAAGCTTAAAGGTTCTAAGCTATGAAGAAAGACTAGAAAAACTGAACCTACCAATACTACAAGAGAGAAGGAAGAGGGAACATATTGACGCTATATAAATACGTCTCAAGGAAGATAGAATAGACATCAATGAGCATATAACCCATGGAGAAGCATCAGCAAGAGGACACTGAAAAAAAAATGCATAAAGAGAGAGATGAGAAAGACGTAAGGAAATTCAGTTTCCCAAATAGAGCAATTGATCAGTGGAATGCGCTACCGAATGAAATAATGCGTGCCAAAACTATTCATAAATTTAAGGATATGTATGATAAAAATGGTTTAATACACGGGACAGTACGACCTTGACTCATTCCTGTAAAGCTACAATTAGGTAAGAGCAATTAGATAAGAACAGATATATGCGTGCGCGCGCACGCACGCGCGCGCACACACACACACACACACACACACACACACACACACACACACACACACACACACACACATGCGGAAGGGTGGGAATGGAGGGAGGAAGGATTTGGGGACGGTGAAGGGGACGGATGAGATGTGGAAATCTCTAGTACGGTTCTAATAGCAGGTTGCACTGAACATTGACTCGTATCTCCGACATAAACCCTTTAATTCAGCTATATATATTATGCATGTATTTCCACTAGGATTTCATGATATGCCATCCAATTGGCAATAGTTTTAATGGCCGAATACTTTGGTAAAATATTAACTATCATAACAATGCTAGTTTCAGTACGGTATTACATGTTGTTCATATTGTTCAATGATTATACAGTCAACCATCAAACAGTAATTCGTAAGACGTGGGGCCAATCTTCCTCGGGGATAAACAACCACTGAGGATGATTAGTGAGTGAAGTTGTGAACTACTCCCTGTGTGTGTGTGTGTGTTTCTGCGTGTTTTATTTATTTTGGGGCGAGTCCACACATGCTCTCGAACATATATTGGCAACGCGGCAGGCAACATGTTCGGAAACATGTTTGCAGCAGTTTTTGGACAGATGTATGCAAACATGTTTCAGTGCAGCTTCGAAGACTTCCAGGAGAGGCGATGGAATAAGTGTATCCATACCAGGCAGTTGAGACTTCATCATGATGTTGCCAACATGATTTGGACGCTGCTGTTCCCAACATATTTGCAGCGTGGTCGTTGCTGTGTTGCTTACATGTTGCCAGCACTTGCACGAGCACACGTGTGCGCGCTCCCTTACTGTCAGTCTGTGTGTGTGTGTGTGTGTGTGTGTGTGTGTGTGTGTGTGTGTGTGTGTGTGTGTGTGTGTGTGTGTGTGTGAGTCAGTTGGTTGGGTGAGTGGAGTTGATACGGTTAAATTGGTGGGTGTGGTAGTTCGGTGCATCGCCAGGGTGGGTGGACAATGATAATGGTGGAGGGGGGGGGGCAGTTGTTGGGTGTGGTGTGTGGAATGGTTTTGGGTGGGTTGTAGACGTAATTGGGTTAGTGAGTGGATGCGTTTGGTGGGTTGGGTGGGTAGATGGCTGGATATGTGGGTGGTCGGGGAGGGGGCGGTAAGTTAGGTTTGGATGAGTTGGATTGGTAAGTCGGGTTCAAATGGGTGAATGGGGTGGCGGAGTGAATGGGGTTGGATATGAAGGGTGGATGGGCGGGAGGGAGGAGTGGGTGGACAGAATGGGTGGATGGGCAGGGTGAGGTGGGAGGCTTGTGTGGATGGATCAGATGGATGGCATTGTTGGGTGACCAGGGTGGGTAGAATTCATGAGTGGGAAGGGTGGGTGGAATTTGTGAGTGGTGAGGGTGGGTGGTAGGGGTCGGTGGGCAAGAAAGGTTGTCGGGATGCGTGGGCAGAGTGAGTAGCCAAGGTGAGTGGGCACCGTTGGTCGCCAGGGTGGCTGAGACAATTGCGTGGTCGGGATGCTCTAAGTGGGTGATTGGGTTGGGTGGCTGGATGGGTTCAGGGTGAAGAAGTCAATGAGTAAATGAGTTGAGTGGCATTGTTGGGTGAACTTCATGTGTGGCATTCGTGGGTTAGCAGGGTGGATAGCAGGGATCGATGGGCTGGGAGGTTGGCAGAGGTGAGGTTGGTGTGTTGTGTTGGATGGGTTGAGTGAGTAGCTGGATAAGTAGGTGAGTGTATATGTGGCTGTCCACATGACTAGGCAAGAGAGGGTATCTGGCCATATAACTCTTAACTGTTACTTGGATTTTTGTCTATCGCTTACAACACGTTGGATAACTATTTGGAAACCAGACTCTATACATTAAGGTCATTGTATTGAAATCTGCTAAAACTTCGATATAATCACTTCTCATGGAACTGAAGATGGATCTGTGCATTTGGTAATACACATAATAGTAAGATATATGAAAGTAACATTACATGCGGCAAGACGTGAGAGTGAGCGAAGCTTCAAATCTCCGATCCATCCGCCTAACAAATCAGTGTTTTGGTGGGGGTAAGGAAGGGGAGTTGGGGGGGGGGGTAGATGTGTGCGATTAACCTGACCTCTGGTGCCAGATTAACCTGTATCACGAATTTCTGTCCGGAGGTTTACCTTTACTATAATCTCCGTTGCGCTGTAAGCTACTGCTCCATATGCCTCTCGAGAAGCATCACAAAATACTGTATATGGAAATGTGACTGCTCGTTGCTGTTTATCTGCCTGGGAACACAAATGCTGGATGATTTTTCAAATTCCTTTCTAATCTGTTCCCATTGTTCAACATACGACTCACCTAACTCAGTGTTCTAGTCCAAGTTTTCTCATCAAGCCTCTTGTACTTAATATTTGCCCCTAATAACTATGGGGCTAACCAATCCTTATGGGTCAAATATCTTGGAGACCTGACTTAACAAGGACCTCTTGGTGTGTTATGTTGGAGAACTTAATTGCTCTTAAATTCATTTCATCAACCATTGAATCGCGGTTAAGACCCAACACATTTTGAGTTTTGGGAATGTCAGTATTAGCATAGGCCTTGTGTATTCTGTTCCTTGAGAACGGCGAATTTGTATTCCAGGTCTGTAATGGCAAATTAGCCTTCCCACGTTCGGAATTGGCTACTTCATAATCCTTTAATACTTCCGTCTCTATATCAGCAACAAATTGTAAATTATCCAGATAGAAGATCTGCCCTATTTCTGGGCATTTGACATTCTCAAAATGATGTTTCAAAGTGTTACATATACTGTAGGAAAAGACTAGCACAAGAGCCAGAGAGAACCGATCGGAACCAGTAAGTTTTCAAAGGACTAACCTTATTTTGAGGGTCTTGAGGCTAGAGGAATTTTGTAGTTTTTTTTTTTTTCTTGTTTTCTCAATTCTGCAATGAGAAAATCCTGATTAATGTCTGCTGTATAAGAACAAGTTTTCTAAATCTTAATTTTATGTTCACCGACTTGTCTGTTCGTGTAGGTCCACAATAGGCAGTCTTACAAGCTAGCTAGTCGTTTGGAAACTTTATTACTTCAGTTAAAAACTATCCTTATGGGAGTTGTTTCTGAGTCCTTGCTTACAGCATGATGTGGTAAATAATATCCATTTTTATGATTAACAGGAACATCTACCTCTTCTATAAATGTATTCTTCAATTGATCCTTTATAATATTGTCATATATTGTTAGATGTTCTGGGTTGTCTCTGAACTTTCTCAGAATAGAATTTAATTGAACCTTAGCTGCCTGGTAATTGGTTGGTAACTCCGAATGGTTTAGCTTCCATAGTAATCTAACACAATACACTGTTCATATTTAAATTCCACAGACCGATCATACAAGTCCATAGCTACTTTTTCTTCAGGGTTTGCTTCTTACACTATCCAAGTCCCACAATTTGTGAACAGATTTCAGTTTTCTCGTCCAATAAGTTATTGATTTGAGAAGGTTCTAATTCCGCACCTATTCTAGCTACCATCATTGATAGTATGGGGGTAACAAATCTACGAATTTGGCCTTCCCTCTGGTTTGTTTCGGAAACAGCAATTGACCCATAATAAGGTTACCTCCTGGACTCTTGAACATGAGTACTTTTTTGTTCTTGAAAGTCCTATATAGGAATCTTCCAATGTAGTCTGACCCAACGATAATTTTTATGGGACCAACAGTATCTGATTTCAAACTGCGTTTATCCCCAAGCTCTGTACGTGATTAGGGGTTTCCTTCAGTCCTTTGATAAATATACTTATTTCCATTTTATCTAGTACAGCTGCTGTTATACAGCCTTTATACCGGCCATGTTGTATTAAGGGTCTAACTAAGTCAAAGGATTGTCCTTCCTTAGTAGTTAAAAACCCTACAATGACTATATTTACTTTGCCTATAATGGGTAACTTTCATTTTTCTACAATATCAGCAGAAATGAAGGTTTTCTGTGCACCAGCGTCAAAAAGAGTACATGCTGATACACTCCCATCTCTTATCATTAACTGCACATCTAAGTTGGAATTGCAGCTGGCATTGTTAGTGGACTAACTGATTTGGCAACAGTCATATTGACACTTGCGGGTTTAGGAACCTCATCTTTGACCATCCTTGGACACAAAGCGCTATAATGATTTCCCTTTTTGCACTTAAAGCAAAGATTCACTGTACTATTACAGTGTGTGGATGTGTGTCCTGATTTCATATAAATCATTCAACAACCCAGCGTCATTCAGCCTCACTATTCTAGAGGCATAATCAGGATAATTCTGATAAAATACAGTGGAATGTTGTTCGCTACAAATTACACTTTTCCTGTCCTTTACCATGGAAATCTTTACCTTTTTATTATCATCATCTGATGGTCCATTCTTTGTCCATGGTAATTTCCCTTCAGATTTAAAGGAGCCAATTAAAATGCCAACATCCTCTTTATTTACAGGCTTAGCTGAGACTGAGTTAGATTTCACAGCCAGTTGTTTAGTGGTTCTTTTCTTTACTTCAACCTTCGGTTTGCTTTCAACAGGCTTCATGGTTCCTTGCAAATGTTTGCAAAGTTGCATTAAGCCATCCTCAGTCTCCTTACGTGAGAAATGATCTTTATGGAACCTACCATACAATGCATCCTTGGTTCTAGATATTAACTTTAAGGATGCAGTTCTAGAAAGCACCAAGCTACTGTTTTTACATCTTCGTAAGTACCTAAAGCTTTTATATTACAACTCACTGCCATCTGAAAGTTTTGCAGAGAATCAAAATCATGTTTCGGCATGGGTACTTCAGAGTCTTCTGTTAGTGGGTAATGACCTGCTCCCTATCTTCATAACTTTGTCGAAGGATAGACAAAGCCATCTCATAATAATCCTTTACAACAGGTAATTCACTTATCAACTTACATGGCGTGCACTTGACGTGTCCTAACTTAGGAGCATTTACTAACCTTGGAGAGGTCAGTTCTCTCATAGGCTATGCATCTGAATTATCCCAAAAGGATTTCGAATTTTGCTCCCGATGAAACTCTGGGAGCTTAATCTTTGGTAGTGTGGTTTTACAACACAGGTCTGCACCTTGTGTTTCTGCACAAGAATTTGCTTATTTTGTTTCAAGCAACTGTACGATGTTTATGTAATTATTCCTCTAGGTTATTTTCGTACATCGTACTTTCCGATTTACACAGAACTTAATCAGCTTCCATCACAATAGCTGCTTCTAAACTGCTACTTTCATCATACTTAGTCCATCTTCCTTTAAGATGTTCAAAAGTCTTTTTAATTTCTCTTTTGACAGTGATATTTCCTGTGTTGATTCCTGACAGTTGTTTATAGCTCTTGTTACCCGTCCTGCCTTACCACTCGTTAACGACTTTAAAAATTAAATGGACATTTTTGAGGAGTACCTTTAGTGAATATTACAGCCTTCAAAAATCCTGTATTTTCACTTAAAATTTAATTCATTGTGGGTAAGGTTTTAAGCCTTTCCCCCTCGGTTGTTAAACGGTTCGGTTTGTACCATTCTCCCCACAATCTTAACCCCCCCCCTCTAAAAAAAAAATAATAATAAATTTATTACACCGAGTTCAGATGCATTTGGTTTTTCAATATTCCAGTGCACCATCCATGGCTTCCACCACATAGATGATGTCCCTCTTATGTTCTCTGTAATTTATGAATTTCATCAGGACAGACTCTTTACCTTGACCGTTCCAATGAATACCATCAGCTTTAAGGGTTGCCTGGAATGGTTGGGCATTTAAATAAATATAGTCCCTTCTGCTGCATATTCTTTGCAACTTCCTATTTACGGCACTGCTGACTAATTTATATGTGACGTAACAAACTGGTGCATAATATGGTATATTTCAAAGCTCGAGAAGAGTTATGGGTACAGAGGAGCTACACGATCTTTCAGTATCCCCAATCACTACAGTAATATTCACCATGATGCCATTCACTTCCACATCCTCATAAATATCAGTACATCCCAGAAGGAGGATGGTATGGTGGTGCCCCCTGTCCAATACGGCATTTAGCCATTCTTCACTTGAAAAGGAACTAGCTTTACCGCCCAGAGCCAGATATATAATTATTACTGTGCCTGGCAAATTTATTGCATGCAAAGTCAGGCTATGCCCCACAAATGCAACCTTAAACCTCCTTAAAGCCTTTGCACACATCCGTACTGCTCACTCGGGGCACCAAATTGTCAGAAATTTTTAGGGTATTCTTCTATCAAGACACCAAATGTTAAAATTAAAGTAAGAGGAGTTTCTCTGAATGAGTAGGGTATTAAATGACACTCTAACTCACCTATTATTATCTCTTTTATCCTAGCTAGCTCCCCTTGGTTTGGCCAACTCTTCAATGATACTTAGCTAGATCATTCACAATGACAGATAAAGACAGCTTACAGTCTTGGTTAGGTTGCGTGGGTCATATCCAAGTGTCCTTAAGTGCAGTATATACTGTACTCTCCCGTTAGATCACTGACTTGAACTGAACTGAAAATGGCGAATCTTCTCCTCCTTCATGGGATTCAGAGATGCCAAATATTATTTAATTAAAATTACCTAAATACAATGAATTACTTCATGAAATTTACAAGGAAGGTCTAACTTAACAAGTTAATAGTAGTTTTAAATAATAAAATAAAGCCAAATCTTCATTTTATCTAAGCTAAGATATATAAGACCATCTTCCATTTTCCACGTCACCATATCACACATGTGCAGTCATGTGCATGGAATATTCCTATAATTATAGGAAATTTATACACCTTTTTACATGATAATTGTCCATATAAGGTTAAATTTATCAATAATAAAGAGTTTTAGCCAGAAAACTAGGGCAAATCCCTTAGATGTTATACCACTTTGAACCAACAACATTCTCTGATAAGAGCCTCTGCCTTATAACAAAGACAACTATGCTGAAAAGTGCACATGTACCACCACACACAGGGTATCACTGATATCCCACATGTTGCCAATAGCAGACTGCCAGTACCATCCACCCACTTCTTCCATGCTTTCATAACAAGTGACAAAGGAAAATAGTTGTTACTTCAAACCATGACTGAAAATGCAAAACAGCCCTATCCGTCAGGTGAGATTTCCAGAACACCTGATTTCTGCCATCAGCCGTGTTTTAGCATTAAGATGACGATGATGTTGGTAGCTGTGATATTGGGTTGTGACTGGGAGGTGCTATCATGTGAATGAACTGCAACCATTACCTCAGGAGTGGTCACAGTTAACACTTGTGTAGTCAGGAAGAATTGAAACAAATATATCTGAGTGACTCGGTAAGACCTAATTCACCACACAAGCACAATCACATACAAAAACAAACATACACAGACACACTGTAGTGATTCTTAAATAATAAGTTTTACAGGATCAATCCTTTAAGTCTGAAGCAAACTGTAGTGAGGTTTTGCAGCTAATATTCTTGAATTATGTGCAAATCTTAAAGAGTACAGGATTGGCTAGAACTGCGTTGTGACACAGTCTGCCCTAGTGAGGGTCTTTTTTTTGTGTGTGCAAGGAAGAAGGAATCAAAGGCCAGGAGTCCGCAAATAGTTCCCTCAAAGAAAAACCAAAACCGTGATAACAGAAATGTAATTTCAAGATAAGTTCATTTTGAGATCCCTGGACACACTGCATTTGAAAAAGTGGAGGTCATAGGCAGTAGGAAATACAGACAGAGGGAGACAATTACAGAGTTGACCTGTTGCATACATGAAGTACTAGGAGTAAAGGTTAACTCTTCTATTAGATAGTTGGACAAAAGAGGGATGAGAGTTTGTTACCAGACGGGTGCCACGTGCCCTCTGTAGTGGTGGAGGGGTGCAAGCAGACAGTTCAGAAGAACAGTGACCGTTGACACAGAAATAGAAAACAGATGAAGATGCAACAGTGTGGCAAAGAGACAGACGGAGCCAGTAAGAGGAGGAGAGTTAACGAGACGAAAAGCCTTTGACTCCACCAGGTTAAGACGTGCTGTATGTGGAAGGCTCTCCTCGCGTGAGAGTTGTATTCTACACAGAGGCGAATAAAACCCATGTATAAAGTTAACAACTGTGAAGGGAAAAAGACAGCAAAGAGTCGGCTTAGCACACCTAATCTCTTGGAAACAGATTATAGAAGAGGTAATATATGTCAAAGATAAATCCCGAGTGAATGAAACCCCAAGATTGTTTAAAGATGATGCAAGATTGAACTGAATATTGTTAAAAAAAAAAAAAAAATAGAGGGAAATCATGTGGAAGATTTTGTCGGTTTGACAGATGTAAGAACTGATTTTTGATGCATTAAAAACAAGATTGCACTTACCCCTATCAGAGATATAAGCCAAGTCCGACATTAGGTGTGCCATAGCCTCATTCCTTGTTTGTTGAAATAACTATTGAGATGGATGCTGCAGGCAGGAAAGTGAAGGGTGGAGTCATCAGCACATGAGTGGATAGGGTTAGATGTACAGAAGATCACTGATGAATAAAAGGAAGAAGGTTGTTGATAGGACAGAGGCCTGAGGAATGCCACTACTGAAAGCTCTAAGAGAAGAATAGTGGCCGTCTACAACAGTAGCTATACAACAATCAGAAAGGATTGGAGATGAAGGCACAGATAGTAGTGTAGAAAGTGTAAGAGGGCGGTTTGGAAATTAAAGATTTATGCCAGATCGACTCAAAAGCCTTTGAAATGTCAAGTGCAATAGCAAAGCTTTCGCCAAAGACCCGAGAGGCGGATGACCAGCAGTCTGAAAGGTAGGTGAGTAAATCGCCAGTGGAGCATCCCTGGCGGAAACCATATTGACGATCAGAATAAGGTTGTTGATAGGAAAGATTTTTTTTTTTTTAATGGACTCGAAAACTTTTGAAACACAGGATGTTAAAGCATTTCGGCGATAGTTAAAGGAACGGGAATGGTCACCCTTCTTTGAGACAGGCGAAATTAAGTGCAAACTTCCAGAAAGAAGGAAATGTTCAAGTTGATGGCCAAAGGCGAAAGAGTTTACCTAGGCAGGGTGTAAGCACAATTTTTGCCATGCCATCGGAGTGCGAGAGAGGGCTGAGCTGAAAAGCTGAGCTTTGTACAATCTGTAACTAAACGGAGTCTGTATATACGGTTGGCACAACATATAATAAAATAAAGAATAAATAGATAATAAAAAGATTAATTTTGTATACATTAGGATGATAAAGAAGGAATGTAGTTATAGTTTTATTAATATACTATTTGTCCATAAGTAGTATCCTTAGAACACACGCAAACACCAACACAAATACACATATATTCACAAGCACAAACACAAACACACGCACACAGATACAGTCATAAACTCAAACTATCTATCTATCCATCTATAGCCCGACGCCCTAATCCCGCAAAGGGTGGCCGCAGACAAAACGCCTCCAAGTCGCTCTGTCACTCACCACTTGACTACCCTCCCCCCAACTCACCCCCCCCTCCCTCATATACCTCTCAACTCCATCCTTCCACCTCATCCTCGGTCTACCTCTTCCTCTCCCTCCCTCCACCTCACCTACATACACCCTCTTAGTCAGTCTTTCATTCTCCATTCTCTTCATATGTCCAAACCACCTCAGTGTATTTCTCCTAATCTTCTCAACCACATCCACATCCACCCCACATCGTTCCTTCACTTCTTCATTCGTCAACCTGTCCCTCCACGTCACTCCACATGCTCCTCTCAAGTAACTCATTTCCACTGCTCTCACTCTTGACTTGTTCCCCTCTTGCAAGGTCCATGCCTCGCTTCCATACGTCAGGGTAGGGATCACAATACTATCATGCTGTGACTTCTTAACTTCCATACTCACCTCCCTATTTCTCATCACTGCTTTCAGTGTACCAACGACCTTTCTTCCCTGCTGTACCCTTTCACGCACTTCATCCCCCAAAGTTCCATCCTTACTCATCACACTACCCAAGTACTTGAATGCACTCACATTCTCCATATCCTCACCATCCAACCTCACTGCACACTCTGTGACTTCATTCCTCTCAAACACCATAACTTTACTTTTGTTTACATTAACTTTCAGATTCCTCCTCCTACACATTGTCCCAAATTCATTCACCAAACCTTGCAACTCCCATTCATCTTCACTCAAAAGTACTGTATCATCAGCAAACAGCAACACCGGAAGCTTCCAAATCTCACCCTCATTCATTAGAGCCACTCTCACATCCACTGTCCTACCCTGCACCTCCTTTACAACCCGATCCATGTATATATTAAACAGCCATGGAGACATCACACAACCCTGTTTCAGTCCCACATTGAGATCAAAGAACTCACTCAGCTCATCATCCACTCGCACGGTAACCCTAGATCCCTCGTACATACTCTTCACAGCACTCAACAATTTTCCCTCCACTCCATATATTCTTAATACCTTCCACATACCTTGCCTATCTATTCTGTCATAAGCTTTCTCCAAGTCCATAAACTCAAACACAGACACAAAAACACACAAGCAGAAACAAATACATCAACACAGACACAAACACAAACACACCCAAACACTCAAACAGTCACGCAAACATATACACATACACACTCACACAAACACAAACACAAACACAAACACAAACAAAAACGCAAAACACAAACAAAAACAAACACACAAAACACAAAACACAAACACACAAAACACAAACACAAACACAAACTAAAAACAAACACATAAACACACACAGACAAACACAAAAAACACACACAAACACAAAAAACAAAAATGCACACAAAAACAAACACACAAAGACAAACAAATAATCACACAAAGACAAACTCACAAACACAGCCACAAGCACACACAAACACACACTAATAAAACACACAAACACAAGTGCATACAAATAAATACACAAACACAAACACATAAACATGAACACACAAAAACCTTAACACCCACGGGCACAAACACAAACACACAAACAAAACACACAAATACAAATTCACACAAATGCAAATATACCAATACAAACAAAAACAATTCCACCCACACAAACACAAATATAAACAAAAACACACACACAAACAATTTCACAATCACAAAAGCACAAACACAAAACTGCAAACACACAAACACGAACGTATGCAAACAAACAAAAACAAACACAAACATACGCAAACATAAAAAAAAAACACTTAATCATAAGCACACGAAGAAACATAGAAACAAAAACAAACACATGCACACCCACACACACCCACACCAACACAAATACTCAAACACAAACACCAATACAAGCAAACAAACAAACACAAACACAAACACACACAAACGTGCAAACACAAATTCACACAAACACTGATTCAAAGGTAGACACCTACAAAACACAAACACAAACACATACACATAAAAAAAAAAACTTACTGGAAAAAAGCACAAACATGCATACATAAACACAAACACCATCACAATTACACACAAACTGACACATACATATAGACAAATGCAAACTCAAACACACACAAACAAACACACACAAACACAAACACAAATACACACAAGCAAAATTAGACACACACATTCAAACAGGCCATAGTAAGGGATGGGGGATTCATTTATCCCCGTACCCTGAAGACTGGGTCTATGAATGATCATGCATGTAGTACGATTCAGGCTAAACGGGAGGAGATTGGGAGAACGTTTGTGAGAAGAAAGTTGGATGTGTTAGCTTTGAGAGAAACAAAGATGAAAGGGAAAAGTGAGTCTAAGTTTGGATGTGTGAATGGAAGATTGTCGGGTGTTCATAGAGGAAGGGCAGGAGAAGGTGTGGCCTTGTTAGTGAACCCGCAAGTGCAGCAGTGTGTGACAGAATAGAAGGAGGTGTCATCAAGATTGATGTGGGTGAAAGCGAAATTCGAACGTGAGTTTTGGGTATTTGTGAGTGCATGTGGGCCTGGTAGTGAATGGAATGAAGAAGAGAGGGAGTCTTTCTGGAATGATGCTGATGTGTGTCTGCAGAGTTTTGGGACGAATGTCAATGTGTTAATGATGGGAGATCTGAATGCTAGAGTGGGAAATGTAGCAGTTGAAGGTGTAGTTGGTATGCATGGTGTGCCTGGAAGGAATGAAAATGGGGAACGAATGATAGGGATGTGCGTTGAGCGAGAGATGGTGATTGGAAATACCTTGCTTGAGAAGAAAGATATTTATATGTATACATTGGTGAGACAGGAGAGTGGAAGGGTTGTTGATAGAGCATTGATGGACTATGTGGTCGTGTCCAGGAATGTAATAGGAAGATTGTTGGATGTGAGAGTTTTGAGAGGGGAGGGCGGAGGTATGTATGACCACTACCTGGTGAAGGGAAAGTTGAGACTAGGTAAGAGATGAGTGAGAGCTAGGAGAGTTAGGTGTGCCGGGGAGGTTTTGTAAGTGAGTGAGTTGGGTAAAAGAGAGAAATTGATAAGAGTATGAGGAGAAATTGAAAGTTGAGTGGAACATAGTGAAAGATCAGGAGAATGGCAGTGTGGAGGAGGAATGGCAGTTATTTAAGGGTGCTGTGGTGGGGCAGGAGGAAGAGGTGTGTGGTGTGAGACGAGTGGGTGGTGGTGTAAGAAAGGGAAGTGAATGATTGTGCAAGGAAGTAAGTATGGCTGTGGCAGAGAAGAGATGTGCATATGAAGTGTTGCTGCAGATGAAGGATGAGTTATCATATGAGAGGTATAAGGAAAAGAGGAATAGGGCGAGAAGAGCTGTGCGTGCTACTAAAGTGGCAGCAGATGAGAAGTGGGGTAGGCGGTTGACTGAGAATTTTCAATGGAATAAGAAAATGTATTGGAAGGAGGTGAAAACGGTGTGAAAGGGAGAGTCTGGGAAGGAAGAACGAGTAAAAGCAGAGGTTGACAGGATGTTAACTTAGATGGATGCAGTAAGGAAGAGATGGACGGAGTATTATGAAAGACTGTTAAATGTAGAGGAGGAAAGGGAGGCTGAGATTGTGGCAGGTGGAAGGGTGCAAGGAATAAATGTGTTGAGAGAGTTGAATGATTCTTTGATCATGAAGGAGGAAATGCAGGAGGCAGTAAAGGAGACGAAAACAGGGAAAGCTGCAGGAATTGATGGGTGTGCTGTGGAATGCCTGAAAGGTGGTGGAGCGACTACTGTTGACTGGTTAGTAAGATTGTTGAATGTGTGCTTTGTGAAAGGTATGATGCCAGTTCACTGGGAAAGTGCTTGTGTGGTCCCACTGTATAAAGATAAGGGTGATAAGCATGAATGTACTAGCTTCAGCAGTATAAGTCTGTTGAGTGTTGTATGTAAGGTATATGGTAGTGTTAATTAAGAGAGTTAGAAAGGGTACAGAGGGAGTGATTGGTGATGAGCAGTGCGGCTTTAGGAAAGGGAGCGGATGCGTGGATCAGGTGTTTGCTGTGAGACAGGTGTGTGAAAAGTATTTATCGAAAGGTAAGGATGTGTTTTGGGTGTTCATGGATATAGAGAAGCATAAGATAGAACTGATAGAGAGGCTTTGTGGACTGTTTTAAGATTGTATGGACTTGGTGGTAGGTTGCTAAAAGGAGTGAAAAGTTTTTACATAAATAGTAGATTGTGTGTTAGAGTGGGAAATACTGTGAGTAACTGGTTTCCCGTGAGATTGGGGCCGCAGCAGGGATGTGTGATGTCGCCTTGGTTGTTTAATATTTATATAGATGGTGTTGAAAGAGAGGTGAATGCAAGAGCGTTGCAGTAGGTGGAGGTCTGAGTCTCGTGAATGTTGATGATAGAGAGTGGAATCTGAAGCAGCTGCTGTTTGCGGATGCTGTTGCACTGGTGGCTAATTCAGAGGAGAGATTGAGACAGTTGGTAGAGGAGTTTGGAAGGGTGTATGGAAGGAGAAAATTGAAAGTATATGAGAGTCAGGGTTAAGTGATGAAGTGTGCGAGTTTGACAGGTGGTAGGAGGATGAATATAGTTTTCAATGGTGAGTTGCTTGAGGAGGTAGTGTGTTTTAAGTATTTAGGGTCACATGTTGCTGTGGATGGTAGAACAGATGCAGAAATGAAGTTTAGAATGAATGAAGTTGGAAAGGTGCTGGGATGAATGAAAAAATTGTTTAGGTGTCGTTTGCTTAGAATGGATGTAAAGAGAATGGATGGAAAGAGAAGGCTGTATGATGGTGTTGTGGTACCATCTGCGTAATATGGGGCTGAAACATGGAATATGGGTGTAGCAGAGAAGAAAAGTTTGAAAGTAATGGAGATCAGGTATCTGAGGAGTATGTGTGGAGTGACACATTTGGACTGATTGAGAAATGATGAAGTGCGAAGGACAAGTGAAGTTGTGCGGGAGATGGCTGATCGAACTGAGCAGAGGGTGTTGCGATGGTTTGGGCATATGGAGAGAATGGATAATGAGCAATTGGTGAAAAGGATAACTATGTCTGATGTGAGAGGTGTTGGGCTGAATGGAGGACCACGAATGGGATGGATGGACAGTGTAAAGAGAGTGTTGGATGCAAGAGGGATGTCTGTTGAGCATGGAAGAGTGGCAGTGCGTGATAGAAATGATTAGAGAGAAATTGTGAATGAGTAAATGATGACACAGACCTGAGGGGATATTCTCCCTCATTTGGTCTGATCAGCTGATCATGTCAGGTGCGGGTAAGGGAATGGGTCCATTATTATGAGGCAGGGGTAAACCAGCTCTGCTGTTGGGCCCTCCTGCGGATGTCACTGATTGCACTGCGCAGTTGACCCTCGTGCGGTGTGGCGCAATGAGGATCTGTCCCTTCTCCCTTTTGGGGGCTAAGATGCGAATGGATGGTTCTGAGTGGATGAGTAAATATGGAGTGTGTCGTTCTGTCTCGGCTACCTTCCTTTCCTTGGGGGAAGCAGCCTAGGTATATAGATAGACAGACATTCAAAACACAAACACATACAACCACAAATGCATACAAACATAAACACACATACAAACACAAACACTTAGTCACAAACACAAACACAAGCACACAGGAAGAAAAGCAAAACATGCACACATACACACAAAAACAAACACACAGAAACTGCTCAACACATTCAGACAAATAGAAACTCAAACACACACACTAACAAACACACAAACACAATTATACTGAATCACAAACAAAAACAAACAAATGCAAACACTAACGTAAACAATCAAAAACACAGACACAAAAATACAAACAGAAACAAACACAGACACATAAACACAAAAACTCAGAAAAAACAACTCATACAAGCGCAACTAAAAATATAAAAACACACAAACATATATAAGCACATTTAAAAACATCCATAACCACACAAAGACAATACAAACACAAACACACCACACACAACACAAAAACACAAGCACAAACACAAAAATGCAGTGAAAGAAAAACACACAAGCATATATACATGGAAACAAGCAAACACAAGAACACAAATGCACACAAACACAAAAGCAAACAATCAAAAACACACACAAATACACAAACACAAATGGAGAACATAAACACACACAAACACACAATAATACAAGCACACACAGAAGCAGGAATATGTACAAACACAAACTGACACAAACACAAGCATACAGAAACACAAGCACAAGCACAAACAAAATAAAGAAAAACAAATGGAAACAAACAGAAACAAGGATCACAAACACAAGCACAAATACACAAACACAAATAAACAAAAACAAACAAGAACACAAACACCCAAACACAAACACTCAAAACACTCTCAAACACAAACATCTAACCAAACAAAAACACAAACACAGCAAATCAACACAAACATAAAACAAAATCACAAACACAAGCACAGAAACACACAATCACACAAACATGTTACCACAAGTGCACAAACACACAAATGGAAACAGACACACAAAAACCAACTCACAAACAAACACAAACATGAACACAAAAACAAACACAAACACAAATAAACACGAATGTTAACATACCAAGAAACAAACACAAACAAACACTCAAACAAATACGCAAACAAAAACATACAACTACAAACTCATTCACAAACAAACACACAAACAAACAAGTGCACAAACATAAACACAAATATACAAACACAAAACAAATAAACTAAAAACAAACACGAGAACAAACACAAACAAAAAATAACACAAAAACAAACAAAAACTCAAATGCAAACAGACTTGGAAACAGACACATACAGACACAATCATTTTAACAAGCAAACACACAAACACAAATGCATGCAGAAACACAACCACAGACGTGTAAACACAAGCACAAACACACAAACACAAACAAACAAATGCAAACACAGAAACGCAAACTCAAACACATACAAATGCAAACATGCAATCATTATTACGCACAAATACAATTATGCAAACACAATGAAACACATCAATGAACACAAGCACAAACACAAAAACACGCAGAAGCATGCAAAGACTCAAACACATACAAGTTCGAACAAAAAATAAAGACAAACACACAAAAACACACAAACACAAATGTACAAACACAAACCAATAAAAACACAAACACAAATGCACACAAACAACAAAAATACACAAACAACACAAACAAACACATATACACACACACAAACATAAACTCACAAACACTAACACATAGACACACAAACAAGCACAAACATAAACACACACACAAACACACATGCACATCGATGCACAGAAGCAAACAGCCAGACAACCACAAACACAAGCACAACACAATTATAAAGTGAAACACTCACAAACACAAACAAGCAAATACAGTTACAAACAAACAAAAACAATGACAAACATGCATATGTAAACAGCAACACTAACACAAATAAAACCATGCTAAAAGATTGTCATGCAAGCACAAACAAGCAATCGCCAACACAAATACACAAAGATAAAGACAAAAAAAAAAAAAAAAAAAAAGCAAGCACAAAATACAGATTATTATTATTATTATTTTTTTTTATGTGTCCGACCCCGGGCATAGGCTTCACAGCCTGCTATCAAGGCCCAGCAGTCCTCCTACATACCATACACCTCTACATGTCACCACTTCGGCGCTAACACCCACCGTCCATATTGAATACATGATAGGGCTGTCTCATACAGGACTGGTGTGTATTGGTATTAGCGGGGGTATTTTTACGACATGTCGGCGGGTCTTCTGGTAGATCAGTAAAGCCTGATTTAATGAAATTCATATCCTTAAACTGTTCCCTGCCCCAGCCGGGATTCGAACCCGGGTCCATTAGGACTACAGGCCACCTCTCTACCGATTGAGCCACCGCCTCCCCCCACAATCCCACAACCAAAACAGAGACAAACATTCCAAATATGAATGACCTTGAACAGTTCTTAAAGGTCACAGACTTGTTCATGGTACCTGAACTCCATACCTTATATATCATAAATAGTCATGGCGGAATTTCCTTATTGTGGCTACATAATACGTAGATGGGTATTTAGTTACTATTATTATTATTATGATTATTATTATTATTATTATTTTTTTATTATTAACCCGCCCCGTCCCGACCACTTTCTCACCAATGGTACCCCCCAATCCCTACCATTTTTGGGCCCAAATTTTTTTTTGCTAAAACTTTCGCTTTTGGTCAGAAACAATGGTCAGTGACAAAGAAATTGTTCCCCGGGGTCCATAAGTGCCTTAAACAGGTATGCCTTGGTCACACCTGGCACCGTGTTCTCTGTAGGTGGTCTGAGCCTCTAACGTTTTCTATGGTATTATAAGTCTGGGAAACCAATGAAAGTAAGTAGATATGTATTTATTACAAACATGAAAACATGTGATAAAAGAGTAAATTGGATTTTATACAAAAATAGAGCTGAAATAAGCATTGTACCATCGTGCGAAACGAGCAAAATCAGGCAGACTGGTCACGATGAATTGCTAACATTCGAAAATCATGATACATATTTTTTTTTACTTACATAATACTTCTACAATAACATGATACCATTTTACATTTTATTGAACTGTTTTTACGTATTCACAGGCCTTTCGATAACATTTAGCGTAATGTTAGCGCTTATTTACGTAGTGAGTGAACTCGCTGTGACTGTTGTTTCAACTCGTATTGTGTTTTTTCTACTTACATAATACTTTCCTAATAACATAATACACTTTTCAACTTTTGAGAACTGTTTTGAGATAATTTCAGGCCTTACGTAAATATTTAGCGTAATAATAGCGCATAATAACACACACGGTGAAGTCGCTATGACTACTATTTCAACTTACAACCTATTTTTGTACTAATATAATAATTCTCCACTAACATTGCACATGTTTACACTTGATATAATTGATATCACATAATTTCAGACCTTACGATTCAACTGAGCGTCATATTAGTGCATACTTACACAGTGAGTGTTATCGCGATATCATTTGTTTCATCTTACACTAGTATTCAACTTATAAATTACCTTACTACTAACATTACAACAAATTCCACTTTATATAATTCCTATCACATACTTACTGACCAGAATGTTCTACTGAGCCTAATATTTTCGCAGATTTACACAGTGGGTGTACTCGTGACATCAATTATTACAACTTACACTATTTTTCAACTTATACGTTTTATTCATGCTAACATTACACCCGTTTCCACTTTATATTCTTGCTATCACATATTTACTGACCAGAGTGTTATACTGAGCGTCATATTTTCGCAGATTTATACAGTGGGTGTAGTTTTCATATCACTTCGTTCAACTTACACTGTTTCTCAACTTATACATTACTTTCCTGCAAACATTACACCCGTTTCAAGTTTATATAAGACTTGGCACATACTGACTGGCCTTACCATTATACTGAGCGTCATATCGCCATCCCACACAGTTTCAGTAGTGTAGGAAGTTATGGTACTCTCTGAAACATGGCTGAAGGCACAACGCAACATTGGTGGTGGTGGGGGAGGTGGAGAGCGGCGCCTTTCATCACTCGCACTTCTCTTCCCTCTCCCTTTTCCTTTACCCTTTCCCTTCCCTTTCCTTCCTTTCCCCACATCCTGGGGCTGTGTGGAGGAAGTTTGGGAATATTGTATGGCAAAAGACGTGCTGGGGAGTGGCTCCACCTCCTCTCCCCTAGGCCTACGTGCACCATGTGCTCGTGCTGCCTCCCTCACACCACTTCCCTTTCACCACGCACTCCCACCACACCACTTTCGCCTTCCCCAGACAAAACACTAGGCCATACTTTATTTGCCTTCTCGCCCCACCTTCTGATCCTCGGGGTGAGATTTTTTCCTTCCCCAACCACGAGGCAACATCACGTCCTAAGCCGCCGTCATCGTCATCATCCTCATCCTCGTCCTCATCAGAATCTCTCTCTAGGGGATGGAGAGAGGTCCATGCAGGTGTTTTGGGTGCAGGCTGGCCTTCCCTTGCCTTACGATACATGACATACTGCTTTTTCCGGGGCGAAGGGACCTCCTCATCACTGCTTGTTATTTCCTCCTCAGGCTGCACATAATCTCGATCCACCACATCATCATCAAGTGGAGAATCACTATCTCCAGTGAAGGCATCCAGGGCGGATTGTATTTCGTCGTCTGAGAGACCTTTACTCGCTATGTCTGACCTGGGTCACTGCTAACAGGTGAGTGACCGAGACAAGGGCGAGCACAGGTCACGCTGGGTCTGGGACGCTGCCCGCCTGGGGGCAGGTAAGGGAGGCTTGGGTACGTGGGCGAATCAAAAATCTCGCGCGAATTTTGAAAATTGTGGAAATTATGAACCTTGCAATTGCAGGACGTTGAAGTACGTCAACGGGATTGGCAGTGACATAACGTGAGGATGTGGAAGTATGTCGACGGGACGCCGCGGGTTAAGTTTCACCATATAAATGGCGAAGCTTCTTGCTTGTGTCAGTATTATTAACCTGTACCCCACTGGGCAAAAAAAGTAAAAGAGAAAAAATGATACCACTCTATGCCGGCCGATTTTAGATTTTTTTTTCCTGGCAAAATAGCCTTACTACATCAATATAAGATCCCTAGCACTAATAAAAGTTATCACTAAAGCCAGATAGTTGGCTGAATCGAGTCAGGTTGGTGCCACTCGAGCTCTGAAATCTTCTAGGTTACAGACAGCAGAGCAGCTGTGCGCTTGGTAAGACTCACTTGCCTTCTGTGATCCTAAATCACTGTTGTAAGCATAGCGGAGGAATGTCTGAAGTTAGCGAGATACGATATTGCCTTCCATTCTACTTTGGTTGTATGCAGTGACTTCTCAATGCTGCAGGACATAGATGTGCGTCACCAGCGTTTATGAAGAGCATGTAGATCTACGTCGCTAGCGTGGTATAGGTTAATCAAAAGACTGCCTGCCAGATCACAGACCCAGCACCTGAATTGGACATGGCTACGATCACAGCTGAGCTAAACCACCCACTATCGGAGACCAAGGAGGGGCACAATTCATCCAATTCCATCTCCGTGGCCGAGGATGCGTCAACCGGCTCCTTGGCCGGGGACGAGGTCGATGGGTCCTCCCCTTCTCAAGCAGAGGAGGGCAGTACATCTCGCCTTCCTATAATGGACAAGAAGGATCGGCTAGATGCATCCTCCTCCCGATTCTTCCTGACCTTTGATGCCCACACCCAGTCATACCAGCTTGGAGCCATGACCTATCCCGGGCTGCCAAACTGGGTGAGGGAATTCCACCCTTTTTGATTGTCAGAGGGGGAGCAGGTATGTCTAACGGATCTAAAAGCTTTCTTTCACATTCTCCCTCTATGCTTGGCTCCCTAGACTGGCTGTCTCATGCGGTGTGCCAGTTTTTTGTTTATACATTGTTTTTTTCTTACATTTATTTGGCCTAATACTTCTCATTGTGCATGATGGCCATTAAGTTCCCAAAGAAAGAGAGAAAAAAAGGCAATGCTTTTTTAGTACCGCTATCAATGCCGGCAGTATATTTGGGGGTTAGTACCGCTACTGCTACAGCCAGTACTTTTTTAGCCATTTCCTTAGCGGTTGTGATAGTTGGTACTATATGGTGAGAATGTGCAACTTTTAGAAATAGTGTTTGGCAGTGACAGTGAACTCTGGTGGATGCCACCCATGATCGACGAATTGCTGAATAGCATTGCAAGCCCAAACTTGTATGTGTGTGTGTGTTTCTGTCGATCTCACTATTTATCTACCTATATACAACTTACTAGATTTTTTTTTTCTCTCTCTCTCTCTCTCTTCTTCATTAATTTCTTTTGTCTTTGTATCTTCCCCCATCTCTTTCTTTTTTCCTTCCTCTCTTCCTTCATCCCTTCCTACCTTCCTTCTTTCCTTCCTTAATTCCTTCCTTCATCCCTCCCTCCCTTTCTTCCTTCCTTAGTTCTCAATAAGTGCTAATGGGCCCCTCAGGCTCTCTCGCACTTGCTCTTGTGGAGGGCTCTCGCACTGCACGCTCGCTTTCTCATGCTTCGCACTAGTTTCCTCGTGCTTCTCACATGGCTCGAGTAGACTCGATTTCTAAAAGTCCTAGTACCGAATGAACTGTTTTCCGAACCAAACTTTGATCGATCTTAACTCTAACAAAAAATCATCAATGAAGATGGGGCCAAGTTTTTCGACATCAGCGAATTATTTCATGCCAATTTTGGTGCACCAGGTCGCCTCCGTACTGAAGAAAGGCGCCCTCACCTCGCTTCGGGAATGGAACCCAAGTTGTCCGCACGCAAGTCCGAGATATTAACCACTCGGCCATAGCAACCGACCGGGCGCTGGGAGTGGCGTCTTTGGTCAAAATTTGATCGCTCATTAAATATAGTAAAAGTTTGTCAATCGTGATGGGATAAAGTTTTTTCACATCAGCATATTTTTCGCGATTTTTGTGCCAATTTTGGTGCGATTTGAATGTGTAGTTTCGGCTGCCCAAAATACACACACAGACACACGGCTACTGCTATAGTATATTAGATACTACGGCTCTACATCGTCTCATTAGCACTTGTTTGTGATTAGCATTATAACCTAGTTTTCTGTCGTCCCAAGTCAGCATTTGGGATGGAGAGATGGTGATATTACTCCAAGTTAGTGTGTGTGTGTGTGTGTGTGTGTGTGTGTGTGTGTGTCTAATAATGCTAGTGCTTGTGTGTGTGTGTGTGTGTGTGTGTGTGTGTGTGTGTGTGTGTGTGTGTGACATTGCTATTACTTTGTGTGTGTGTGTGTGTGTGTGTGTGTGTGTGTGATATTGCTATTACTTGTGTGTGTGTGTGTGTTCTTACCTAATTGTATCTTTACAAGAATGAGTCAGGTTCGTATTGTCCCGTGTCTTAAACCATATTTATCGTACATATCCTTAAATTTGTGAATTGTTTTGGCACACACTATTTCATTCAGTAGTGCATTCCCCTGATCAATTGCTCTATTTGGGAAACTAAATTTCCTTACGTTTTTATCACCTTTTTTTTTTATGCATTATTTGCTGTGTCCTCTTGCTGATGCAACCCCATTGATTATGTAATCATTTATGTCTATTTTCTCCTTCCCTGATATGCATTTATATAGCATAATCATGTCACCTCTTTTCCTTCTCTTCTGTAGTGTTTGTAGATTCAGTTTTTTTAGCCTTTCTTCATAGCTTAGATCTCGTAAGCTTGGTACCCATCTTGTAGCGGCCCTTTGAACTTTTTCAATCTTGTCTATTTGTTTTTTGAGATGAGGACTCCAGACTACTGATGCATACTCCAGGGTTGGTCTGATGAATGATGTTATTATCTTTCTTAGCATGTATTCATTTATGTATGTGAACGCTATTCTCATATTTGCAAGCAGTGCATACATGTTCCGTACCTTCTCACTGATGTGGTCAGCCGGGGATAGTCTGTTATTGATAATCACACCTAGGCCCTTCTCTCTTTCTGATGGGTGTAGGGTTTTATTTCCTAACTTATAATCCCACTCAGGTCTTTTTCCACTTTTACCAAACATGATTACATGACACTTGTCTACAATGAATTCCATTTGTCATGTATTACTCCATTCATGAAGTTTATTTAATTCTTCTTTTAGCTCTTTACAAGAGTCTGTGGTAGTAACTCTCTTTTGTATTTTTGCATCATGTGCAAACATATTTAGATAGCTTAGTGGCTTTATCATTTATATACACTAAAAACATGATTCGTGCCAGCACTGAGCCTTGTGGAACTCCGCTAGTCACTTCTCTCCATGATGAATAATTTCTCCTTAGTATTGTTCTCATTTCTCCTTTTATGAGAAAATTTTGCATCCAACAATACAGTTTGCCTCGGATTCCTCTCTGATGGTACAGTTTCCATAAAAGTCTTTGGTATGGTACTCTGTTAAATGCTTTCTGGAAATTTAAATAGATACTGTCCACCCATCCTTCTCTTTCCTGTAATGTGTCTGTTACTCTGTCATAATTGTTCAACAGATTAGTAACACATGATTTTCCTTTTCTAAAACCAAACTATCTTTCTGTTATCATATTGTGTTCTAGATGATTTACCCAAGTTTTTCTTATTAGCTTTCCTAATACCTTGCTTACAACACTGGTTAGTGATACTGGTCGGTAGTTGAGTGAATTTTGTCTATTCCCTTTCTTGAATAAGGGAACAATGTTTGCTTTCTTCCAGATATCAGGTAGTTTACCTTTTTTCAAGGATTTCTTGAAAATTAAAGATAATGGTTTACTTAACTCCTTTGCACATTCATGTAGCACCCAACATGAAATTTCATCAGGATCATTTGCTTTTCCTTTGTCTAATTTACTTAACTCCTCCTGTATTACTTTTCTGATATTTGTATATCTGGTAGCACGTGTGGGCATGAGTGTTCCACATAATCCCTCTCAACATTTTTTTCTTCTGTAAAAACTGATTGGAAATTCTTATTTAGTGCTTCACAAATATCCTTCTCTTGTGTACAGGTGATTCCCTCGTCCGTAATGGATTGTACTTTATCTTTTACTTTAGTTTTGCTTCTGATGTAGCTGTAAAATAGCTTCGGTTGATCACTACTTTTATTTATGATATCCTCCTCAAACTGTTTTTGGGCTTCCCTCCTTATTCTTGTATAATCGTTTCTTGCCTGTTTATAGTTGTTATATGCCCTTCCACTATTGTGTCTTCTATATCTATTCCAGAACAAATCTCTTTTTTCATTTGATTTTTTACATTCTGTATTGAACTATTTCTTTCTTTTCTTTTCTGCTTCTTTGTGCTGTGGAATGTACGTCTGGATTCCTATTTAATTAAGTTCACAGAATTTTTTATATATAGCATTTAAATCTCCTCTAAGCTCCTTTTCTCAATCAGTTTCCAAGAAGTACTTCTTTAGGTCTTTATGGTTTCCCTGTTTATAGTTTAGGTTCTTTTTGTAACTTTCATTGCTGTTAACTGTCATATGCAATTCTGAAGTTGCAATTTGGTGCTGAATGGTCGCTTTTCCCAAATGTAGGGTGATATAATATTATTAAATTGTGAATATCGTTATCTTACCTAGTAAATATAAGATCTAGCAATGAGGGTACATCGAGTCCTCTTTTTCTGGTGCTTTCCCTTACATGTTGCGTTAGGAAAAACTCTTGCACGAGATCCAGTGGCTTTTGGTCCCAACAGCTTTCTTGGCTTATTATATCTAGAGTATTCCAATTTATATTTGTATTAAAATCTCCAGTTAGTATAATTCTTTCCGATTTCTCTTCCATTCTATGTAGTAATGCTCTTAAACTCTGAATTGTACTCTCTGCCAGGTCCTCATATTCGCCTCTTTCCCATGTGTTTGATCTGGGTGGCATGTACAACTTGGCTACAATTACTTTCCCTTCAGATGTGTTGATCTCTACTGCAATCAGTTCTACTTGTAAGGGTATATCTAGTTCTATTTCTTTGACTTTTAGATTATTCTTAGTTAATAATTCCTCCTCCTTTTTTTAAGTTCCTATTTCTTCTCCATATTTTGTATTCCTCTAAGTTTCGGATGTCATTTGATATCCTTGGTGTTAGTTTTGTTTCAGTTAGGCATATTATATGTGGTTCATTTTCTCTAATATGATCATTCATCTCTAATAATTTAGATACCATTCCATCCACATTTGAGTACATCAACTTAATCATCTTGTTTATATACTTGTCATGACTTGGTTCTACTACCTTCCTCCTTTTTATTCCCTCCTGTTTATGTACCACTTTTGTACCTGGAATCCAATTACTTTGTAAAAAAAATTAATTCTTCTCCCCCTCTGATCTTCCCTCCTTTTTTTTTTTTTTTTTTTTTTTTTGCTTCCTCCCTCTTCTCTTTCAGTAATTCCAGTTCCTCTTGTGTTAGGCTTCTGTTTATCCATACATTTTTGAACTCCTTTTTTTCCATAAGATTCTTTGCATTTTTTAGTATCTCCTCCACAGTGTTTACACTCTGGAAGGTTACCTTTAGGGGCCTTGACTTGTTTCGTATTTCCCCAACGTTTTGTGTTCCTCTATGTCTTTACTACAGATTTCCACTGATACTTCCTTCAATATGCTCATTACATTTGTCATCTCCCTTTTGTCTCTTGAGATCTTGTTTCTTACTTCTTCCTCTTCTACACCAGTGATTACTATAGATTTGTTGATGTCTGCTGAAAATCTGGCTAATTTAGGATTGTTTTGGGTTATTCTTTTCACATCCTTTTTAATGCTTTTCTCATCCATCCTTGTGTCTAAGTCTTTCTTTACTTTCACTATTTCAGCATAAGTGGTTTCCACATCATTTTTGTACTTTCACAGCTTCATTCACCTGTGTTATCTTCTCCTCAATATCACTGCTCCGATCTATCAGATTGCTTACTTGCCTAATTGTCTCTGTATCATGTTTGAACTCTTCCATAACACTCTTGTGGTTGACTACAGTACTTAACATTTCACTAATTTTCCTCCTAAGTGAATGCACCTCATCTATCAGTTCATTTATTGTTGTATCATTCTTGTTGACATCCTTTCCTAATTTTTCTATTTCTTCCTTTTGCAAGTGCATCTGTTTCTTAATTTCATCAATCTCATTCTCAAAAGCCATGTCTAGTCTGTGTACTCGTTCCACCAGTTTATTGTGAGTCTCCATTTCAACCAGTTCTTGGTAGAAATCACCATCCTGCTTTCTACCTTTATTCCTTTTTGTTTTCCAAATTTGCTTTACTAAAGTATGTGGCCATCATGCAGTACTAAAAGCACATATACTACTTACATTCCCTGGTGCAGTCGTAGAGTAAACAACTGATCAGGTGATTTTGCGCATTCCTCCGCTACTTTGTTTTCTTTACTGCTTGAACAACAGTCTTACTTAAAACTTCTTCTTTTTCATATTAGAACACCATTTAGTCTAACCTGGTACAAAGCTTGACTCATATAAAGATACTAATTTAGGTAATGCCAGAGGCCAATTTGGCCAGGTATGGAGCGGTGGCAACGTGCATCTGCTCCGCTTGGTGCCTGTGTGTGTGTGTGTGTGTGTGTGTGTGTGATATTCCTGTTACTTGTGTGTGTGTGTGTGTGTGTGAGTGTTCTTGTAGATACGTATGTGTGGATAAATTATGTGTGTCTGTGTGTCTGATACTATTAGTGCTTGTGTGTGTGTGTGTGTGTGTGTATATATATATATATATATATATATATATATATATATATATATATATATATACAGTGAGCTCGCATAGTGCGTGAGAGATTGGGCGGTGCACGAGCTCGCGCACTGGGAATTCGCATATTAGGAATACATAATCTTATGGGAATAATTACATATGGGCGGTACCCCCTCATACCTGGACATTTTTTGGCCCTTAGAGACATAATAAAGGTCATATGTTTCAGACATTGTACTAAAGCTATAGCTACAATAACAAAAATATGGGTAGTCACCTTAACAACAGTAGACAACAGGCCTGATGACCTTAAATAACAGGGGTTCTGAGGCGCGGCAACACTTACAGCGCCGCACTCCCCACCGCACCTCCCACCGCACCAACACTTCCCTCCGCAGACTCCTCTTGATCACCTTCCCCAGAAGCATCCAAGTCACTCACTTCGCCCATAAACCCTTCAAAGTCCAATGCTGACACTTCTGACATTCCATCCTCAACAGTAGAATGCCCGGGAATTTCTGCGCATCAACATGATGACACGTGATGTGCTCTGTGAGGGGTGGTCGCACACTAGTAGAAAATGGCATTTTTGAGCCACTCTTTGCCTCTGCCTCGCGTTTTGTGCAGTAAACTCGCGCATTATAGGGTTTTTGGTTATGATTTTTGGTCACTCATGCACAAGGCGAATCGCGCACTGTGGTGACGCGTGCTGTGCGAGCCCACTATATATATATATATATATATATGTGTGTGTGTGTGTGTGTGTGTGTGTGTGTGTGTGTGTGTGGGTTTGTGTGTGCTTGTAGTTATGTATTGTGGATGGACGTGCTTGTTTGTGTGTGTGCCTGTAGATAAGTAGGTGTGGATGTGCGTGTCTGTGTGTCTGATACTATTAGTGCTTCTGTGTGTGTGTGTGTGTGTGTATAATATATATATATATATATATATATATATATATATAAATTGTCACTGGGGGATGTAAACTTATGAATTAAAGATGCTTGATATTACTTGAAAGTTTAGACAAAGAAATGACTTGTGAAAATCAGTAGTAAGTTTTACTTTATGCCTGCTTACTTCGCCGATTCTCCAAGGACGAGAATTATATAAGCTTTCTCAACAGTACACAGCAGAGACTAATCACTCACGAATGCTGATTGTTAGTACTGTTAGCCTCTTGACAAAGTGATTCCACCCCTGACAGTAAATAACTAATAATAATATTAATAATGGAAAGGTTTTTGCCAGTGCTTAACTCATGGCTGGCACAACGGATTTAAGTTTGATACAAAAGAACTGCCCTAATTACTAGTTATGAATAATGTAAGGAGTTTGTGCAAACTAGGAGCGGCAAACTAAAGTAAGCTTAATGTGGAGAAATAAAACACGATTTTAATTACATTAAGCTCAAAGAAAAGAACTGTAAATTTATTGATTACAATCAAATAAATTTACATTATATAAATCTCAGAATGAATTCAAAAGGGGAATTCATGGTCACAGAGAGACTCATGAATTCAAATAACAAAGGAAATACACACTCGCTCATTCAAAAGCTAATCAGACTTAAGCCTAGAAAAACAAATGGAAATACTGGTCTGTGGAGGGAATGGAGCTGTAGCTATGAAAGACTGGGCATCTGCGTGTTGAACACCAAGCACAGCTATTCGGTGCCAAGCTCACTTTGCTGATCACCGTCTAGGTGGAGATTCAGGAAATCGCCGTACAACGGAGACGCTGCTCTCTATGCTGGGCACAATCGATCCTACTCTCGAGGCGGTCCAAACCTGACTAAGTTCAAGCTGGGAAGGGAGGTAAGAGATGGCCATGTTTGCTGGAAGTAGGCGTGGCCTAACTTGAATGGTCAGTGGAAAGAGGGCGAACGATATACACACGCAATAAAATCACTCAGTAATGGCGCTAATGTCGTGCAAAAGAATGGTCACTTACGAAACAGTGACAAATATTCTGATAAACCATCCCGATCGAAGTGCATACGAGGACGGTTGAACTGAGTTATATCTAGTAGGAATTCCACTAGAGTTTGTGGTTTTCTTACCAAAGTACAGTGTCACAAATTTGTATAAATACACAATCGCACAAATTCGTGACAATACTCCCAAGCAAAATCAAATTTTTCTTCCCAAAAATTTTATGATATGTACATATACATCCTAACTCAGTGACACAAGATTCACACTGTGGTGTGTGTACTATCCTGCTAGAGGAGAAAATCACTGTCGCCTATGAGTGTAAAAGACTTATATTTACTGTACATTAATAGAAGGGGAAAAAAATCCGTGATGACGGTAAAAAATCCTGTACTGAGGCCAAACTGAGTGAAAAGTTCGCAACATTAACATTAACAACTAATTGTTATGCAGCGTGGTGTATGTAATATATGGTGTAGGTGTGACAGGTGTAGTGTAACTGTACCCATGTGTAAAATGATATGGAACAAATTAATAGTAAATGGAGATGATGAGGCAGCAGAGAATAGGCAGCAGCATGCGGCAGAGATGATGAGCTGATCTGCACGACAAAACTGCCACACCCGCCAGCTGTACCTGCGAAATCAATCAGGGTGAAGCATCCAAACTGTCAGTGCATTTCATAAATTACAATCTCTCTCTCTGCCTAGTAGTCAGTACTTATGCTACAAAAAGTACACTATTATTTTCTTAACAGATACATTATTAACCAGGAAACGTAGTCCTTGAATCGCTCAAATCTCTGAGGACCCCTGTAGTTTACTGGTTAAACCTACATTATTAACCAGGAAACGTGCTAGTCCTTGGATTGCTCAAATCTCTCAGAACGAGCAGTTTACTGGTTAAACCTAACTTCACACTTATGATTAATCCTGGCAAGCTGAGAAACCCTACGCAATCTCAGGCAGGTCACATTTTAACACCCGACATGGTGTGAACACTCATGTGGATGATGTGCATTTTCCTGGAATCCTCAGAGAGGCCCACAGTGCGTGACACCACAAGGTAATTCAGACACAGCCTCGGATTGCCCCTGTGGGGGTCTCGAACTTTCCCCTTAACCCATGGTACCTATGTATGTACAGGCCCTGGACATAATGTGTCCTGTGGGACCAACGGGCAAGACAGCACATCTGCACCCACATTACCACTGCCCTCTCTCTCAACTGACTCAGAGAGTATGGGTGTGGATTCAAATGGCACAGGAAGGATATGTCCTTGATTGGTGATACATTGACACACACTGCAGGAAAGCACAACACTACCTATTTCTTGTCCCATTCCTGGCCAGAAGAAGTCAGCACGCATACAGCCCCTGGGTTTTCCTTTTGCCCTCCTGAGGCTGAACAATAACCCCATTCTAACACTGCTTGGCGAAACTTCGCGGGAATGACAAACTGCAGTCGAACCTCGCCCTGGGGTGTTTGTGACTCACGGTACAGCCGTCCTTGTTTACAAAGGAACCTGGCTTGAACTCCCTGTGAGTACTTAATCACTTTTCTCTTTTGCTTCTTCTGCACAGCAGCAAGTGTCAGGTCAGAGTGTTGGTCTTGGACAACATCTTGACTAGAAATCAGATCTTGCGGCGATGCAATGGTCACCGGGGTGACGCAGTTCGGAGCCTTGGCCGTGGCTCTTGTTACTGCAGCCGAAGTCTGAGTAGCATCATCTACAGTGCAACTATACTTGGCACGTGGTATGTTGCCTATTATTAGGTCAAACAAAGGTTCTGGCATGACATCTGCAACTGTCGTACCAGTATAAAATGGAGATGCCACGTGGATACGTGCCTCAGGGAACAATCTCACTGATCCATCAATAAGCTGAGCTTGGATCTGTCGACCTGTTTACTCCTCAGACCGAACTAGACTGCCTGACAGAGCAACCTGAGGAATCATTGTCTTTCAGGACCTTTACAGGAACGCCTCCCACAAACCTGGCTGAACAAGGAAGGCACTCTTACCTGTGGGAGGGCCTGTGGAGGAAGCGGCCAGCCATTGATAAGGCTGCTGAATGAACAATGCAGCAAACATGGTACCCTGAGATTTATATACCTGAGGGGTCATACTCACTGTCTGGGGAGATGGAGCGTTGACCACCTGTGGAGGAGGGTTCACTGTCGCTGGGGGACTAGTAAACTGTGGGGAAGTACCTGTGTTGCTAGGAACACCACCGTACTGCTGTTGAGGAATGAAGGCTGCATTTGCCTCCTGCCTCCGATACACTAAAGTTGATTGCCCTGGCAGGGTTACGTGGTTTGTCCTTGCTCTGCTGCTGCATGAGGTACTGCTGCTGGTTAGGGCTCTGCTTGTTGTACCACTTCCACTCAGGTTTCTGGGTATTTTGCCCCTGGTCCTTCTTCTGTGGTTTGTTTGCACCTTGACCATTATTCTGAGAACGGCCTTGATGCTGGGGTTCAGTCCAAGACGGATTCCCAGATTTGTCAGCTTTCCTGTTCCAGGCTTGTTGCTTACGAGTTTGGTACCCATATGCAGTGAAGAATGCATCAGCCTTCTTCACCATTTGGCTGGCATCCCTTACCTGGCAGATCTTAAGCTGAGCCATAAGTTCAGCAGGCCATGACTTTTCTAGCTGCATGTGCAGCATAAGGTCAATTATCCCCTCTCGCGTGTGAGGGGTTTCATCTTTCTCCATCCTCTCATCTACATAAGCAGTAAGCCGATTGAGGAACTGAACAGCAGTCTCCTTTTCTTGTAGATGTGCCCTCATAAATTGACTTCTGGCGTCGTCAACTGTAAGACCGTACGCTTTGATGAGTGCGGCCTTCATCATCTCATATGTGAGATTGTCTCCATGAACTCTGTGGAGAATATCGAGGGCAGGGCCTTCAAACAAGCTAAGAAACTGGAGCTTCTTAGCTGTATCATCATCCAACTGGTACAGCTGAACCATGTCCTCAAAACGATCTATGAATGGCTCCATTCGCTCTCCTTCATTGAACAAAGGATGCTTGAGGCGTGGGGTTGCCAGAACATGTGCAGGGAGAGCACTCGTGGAGCTCGGGACAGCTGCACCAGATGTGCCTGAAGCCAAGGAGTCTCGTTTGAGCTTCAGCATCTCAAGTTCGTGTTTCTCACATGCCTCGCACTCAGCACGCTCATGTTCACGTTCTCTTTCGCATTGTTCTCGCTTGTATTTGGACTGTTCTCGCTCATGTTCGCATTTTCTCTCGCGTTCCTCGTGCTGCTCTCACTCATGTTCGTGTTGAATTTTACGCTCTTCACGGGCATCACTCTCATGCTGCTGTTCAAGAGTGAACCGTGAGAGCACATGCTCTTTAATTTCCTTGAGGTCAGTAAGCCCCATATCTTTGTCTTCCTATTCATATAAATTAACAGCCTTGATGCTAACTCAACTAAGACTGAGTGGAGTAAAGACTGGGTACTGAATGCTCTTTCATAGAGAAATGGTAATAATCAAGTGAAAAATATAGGCACAGGGTGGTGCTGACCAGTTTAGTTAAACTGGTAAAGAAAGAAAATAAAAAAAATGCAACTGACTGCAAAAACTACTAAGTAAAATTAATAGGGATGAATCAGTAACCACCAGTAAGATAGAGCCTATAGCCTTTAACCTGCTGCGTCCCGTTGACGTATATATACATCCACACTTTTTGTCACTGTCAGTCCCATTGACGTATATAAACGCCCATCAATTGCAAGGTCTCTAATTTGCACAATTTTCAAATTTTGGGCATGATTTTTGGTAAGTATACATGGGACACCTTCCTCTACAAGATGCCAGGCAGGGACAATGCCTTACCCTGCACGACCTCACCCTGCACGACCTCACCCTCCCCCGCACGCCATTGTCTCGGCAATTCACCTGCTACCAGAGTAAAGACATGTTGTGCCACAGTACAAAATTCAGGGCCAGAGTGATTCCCCAATCGATGGCAATGTGGAGGACAAAGTTTATAGCATTAGAGGAAGAAACAGTCAGAAATGATGATCAGGTAATGTCACCGAAAATGGTCAGGTATGTTGATGTGTTTGGTGAGTGAAACAATGCTTATATTGCCTGTAATTTATCTATATCTATATACCTAGGCTGCTTCCCCCAAGGAAAGGGAGGTAGCCGAGACAGGACGACACACTCCCCATTTACTCATCCATTCAAAAACATTCATTTTCATCTTAGCCCCAAAGGGGAGAACGGACAGATCCTCACGCACCACACCGCACGAGGGTCAACTGCGCAATGCAATCAGTGACATCCGCAGCAGGGCCCGACAGCAGAACTGGTTTACCCTTGCCACATCATAACAGACCCATCCCTTTACCCACACCTGACCTGACTAGCTGATCAGACCAAATGCGGGAGAATATCCCCTCAGGGCTGCGTCATCACTTATTCATTCACAATTTCTCTCCATTTATTTCTGTCATGCACAGCCACTCTTCCTTGCTCAACAGACATCCCCCTCGCATCCAGCGCTCTCTTCACACTGTCCATCCATCCTATTCATGGCCTTCCTCTCAGCCTTACTCCTCTCACATCAGATCTAGTTATCTTTTTCACCAATCGCTCATTATCCATTCTCTCCATATACCCAAACCATCGCAACACCATCTTCTCAACTCTACCAGCCATCTCCCGAACAACTCCAGTTCTCCATTTCACTTCATCATTTTGCACCCGATCCATACGCGTCACTCCACACATACTCCTCAGACACCTCATCTCCATTACATTCAAACTTTTCTTCTCTGCTACACCCATATTCTATGTTTCAGCCCCATATAACGCAGTCGGTACCACGACACCCTCATACAGCCTTCTCTTTACATCCATTCTAAGCGAACGACATTTAAACACTTTTTTCATTCCTCCCATCACCTTTCCTACTTCATTTATTCTAAACTTCACTTCTGCATCTATTCTTCCATCCACAGCAACATGTGACCCTAGATATTTAAAACAATCTACCTCCTCAAGCAACTCACCATTCAAAAATATACTCATCCCCCTACCATCTATCAACCTCGTACACTTCATCACTTTACTCTTATTCTCATTTACTTTCAATTTTCTCCTTTCACACACCCTTCCAAACTCCTCTACCAACTGTCTCAATCTCTCCTCTGAATCAGTCACCAGTGCAGTATCATCTGCAAACAGCAGCTGCTTCAGATTCCAATCTCCACCATCAACATTAACCAGACTCAGACCTCCACCTGAAACTCTTGCATTCACCTCCCTTACAACACCATCCATGTAAATATTAAACAACCAAGGCGACATCACACATCCCTGTCGCAGCCCCACTCTTACGGGAAACCAATCACTCACAGCATTTCCCACTCTTACACACGTTCTACTATTTACATAAAAACTTTTCACCCCTTTTAGTAACCTACCATCAAGTCCATACAATCTTAAAACAGTCCACAAAGCCTCCCTATCAATTCTATCATACGCTTTCTCTAAATCCATAAATGCCCAAAACACATCCTTGCCTTTCGCTAAATACTTTTCACACACTTGTCTCACAGCAAACACCTGATCAACGCATCCCCTCCCTCTCCTAAACCACAGTGCTCATCACCAATCACTCCCTCTGTACCCTCTCTAACTCTCATAATTAACACTCTACCATACACCTTACCTACAACACTCAACAGACTTATACCCCTAAAGCTAGTACATTCATACTTATCACCCTTCCCTTTATACAACGGGACCACACAAGCACTTGCCCAGTCAATTGGCACCATACCTTTCTCAAAGCACACATTCAACAATCTTACTAACCAGTCAACAATAGTCACTCCACCACCCTTCAGGCATTCCACAGCACACCCATCCATAGCCGCAGCTTTCCCTGTTTTCATTTCCTTTACTGCCTTCACCACTTCCTCCTTCGTGGTCAAAGAATCATTCAACTCTCCCAGCACATTTATTCCTTGCACCCTTCCATCTGCCACAATCTCAGCCACCCTTTCCTCCTCTACATTTAACAGTCTTTCAAAATACTCTGCCCATCTCTTCCTTACTGCATCCATCTCAACATCCTTCCATCCTCTGCTTTTACTCGTTCTTCCTTCCCAGACTCTCCCTTTCACACCCTTTTCACCTCCTTCCAAAACATTTTCTTATTCTGTTGAAAATTCTCTGTCAGCCGCCTACCCCACCTCTCATCTGCTGCCACTTTAGCATCACGCACAGCCCTTCTCGCTCTATTCCTCTTTTCCTTATACCTTTCATATGACATCTCATCCTTCCTCTGCAGCCACACTTCATATGCACGTCTCTTCTCAGCCACAGCCATACTTACTTCATCGCACCACCATTCACTTCCTTTTCTTACACCACCACCCACACGACTCACACCACACACGTCTTCTGCATGCCCCACCACAGCACTCTTAAACAACTGCCATTCCTCCTCCACGCTGCCATTTTCCCGATCTTTCTCTGCGTTCCACTCATCTTTCAATTTCTCCTAATACTCTATCTTTTTCTCTCTTTTATCCAACTCACTCACTTTCAAAACCTCCCTGCCACACCTAACCCTCCTAGGTGTGCCTGTAATACTGTGTGAAAACCAATATACTCTCGTACTACATATAAATTCGTACCAAATAAATAAATAAATACAATTTATGAGTGGTGTGGAATAGTTACCCTGCCATAGAACTCATTTTCTTTGGAGCAAGGCTGATAGAAAACCCAGTAAGGTAAGGAGTACTGCTACCTGTAGCGAGTATTTTAAACCTCAAGTGAGCGATTTCTCTATGAATTTTCGATGTTTCTCACCAAAATCAGAGGTTTGAGCCAAAGTTTTTTTTTTTTTTTTTTTTTTGCAAAATTGGTCGAGACTGTGGGGAGTCAGTGGTGGAAAATCGGTTGGGATGGGACAGGTTAATGATAACAAATACCTAGGTGTGAGTGAGTGAGCATTATTTTGTTAATAACTTTAGAGCTAGGAGTTAATATCCTGGAATGAAGTCACCATATGTCATGAGGGGATGTAAAATTAAAAATTAGGAATGCTAAATATTGCTTGGAATAAGAGACAAGGAATTTACTTGTGAAAATGAAACAGTAAGTTTTACTTTAAGCGGCTTACTTCGCCGATTCTCTAAGGATGAAAATTTTATAAGCTTTCTCAACAGTACACAGCAGAGACTAATCATTCACGAATGCTGATTGTTAGTACTGTTAGCCTCTTGAAAAAGTGACTCCACCTCTGACAACGAATAACTAATAATAATAATAATAATGGACAGGTTCTTGCCGGTGCTTAACTCATGGCTGGCACAATGGATTAAAGTTTAATACAAAAGAACTGGCCTAAATATCAGGTATGAATAATGTAAGGAGTTTGTGCAAACTAGGAGCAGCAAACTAAAGTAAGCTTAATGTGGAGATATAAAACACGATTCTAATTACATTAAGCTCAAAGAAAAGAACTGTAAGTTTATTGATTACAATAAAATAAATTTTTGTTATATGAATCTCAGAATGAATTCAAAAAGGGAATTCACGGTCACAGAGGGACTCATGAATTCAAATAACAAAGGAAATACAATCACTTGTTCATTCAAAAGCTAATCAGACTTAACCCAGTAACACATTCGATTTTTTTTGTTGTACGCTACCACATTCATGGTCACTATTGTGTACCAATTTAAAAAAAAATACCTGGAGTTGTTTTTATTAAACTTACAAGGTATGGACTTAAAATGTACTATTAACACTACAGTCTGACACAAAAAAAAAAAACAAAAAAAAAATAGTGTAATCCTCCGGGGGTAACTAAAGACAATTAAAAAAAAAATTAAGTAAAGACCATAAGCACGAGTATAATGAATGGATTCTGATGTCCGGTGACCAGTGGGCAGTTGGGGGGTGTGGGGGTCAGCTGTCTGACTCCCAGTCTCCTGGCAGAAGAACTTTAATGAAAAGTCCATGCACTAAATGTCTAGTACTGTAACACATTCGTGGACACTTTTATAGCCCACACCTGTGTTATGTGAAAAACCTAGCCTAGGAGCGCGCACAAACTACCTTCGCCCGACACAGCACATCATTTTAGGGAGCTATTGAGAACACCACCCACTTGGGCCACATAGGAAGCAAGGGCCATATGGCCAAAGTTTGCGTGGGTCACAGTAGTGTCCTCAAATGCGTTCCAGGATTAAGCCTAGAAAAATGAACAGAAATACTGGTCAGTGCAGGGAATGGAGCTGAAGCTACGAAAGACTGAGCATCTGCATGTTGAACACCAAGTGCTGCTATTTGGAAGCTCACTTCGCTGATCATTGTCTAGATGGAGATTCAGGAAATCGCCGTTCAACAGAGACGCTTCTGGGAACAATCGATCCTACTCTTGAGGCAGTCCAAACCTGACTAAGTTCAAGCTGGGAAGGGAGGTAAGAGATGGCAGTGTTCGCTGGAAGTAGGCATGGCCTAACTTCAGTAGTCAACGGAAAGAGGGCGAACGATATACACATGCAATAAAATCACTCAGTAAAGGCACTAATGTTGTGCATAAGAATGGTCACTTATGAAACAGTGACAAATGTTCTGAAAAACCATCCGATCGAAGTGCATACGAGGACGGTTGAACCGAGTGATACCCAGTGGGAATTCCACTAGAGTTCGTGATTTTCTCACCAAAGTACAATGTCACGAATTTGTATAAATACACAATCGCGCGAATTCGTGATATATACATACATATATATATATATATATATATATATATATATATATATATATATATATATATATATATATACACAGTATAAATATATTTGTATGTGTGTGTGTGTGTGTGTGTGTGTGTGTGTGTGTATGTGTGTGTGTGTGTGTGTATCTTTGTACTGTATATATGTATGTGTATGTTTGTATGTATGTATGTGTTACATGTATGTATGTTCTTGTATGTGTTTGTTTTTGTGTTTGTATATGTCTGTCTACAGTATGTGTGGCTGAGTGTGATTGCATTTTGTGACTTGTGTATTGTTGGATTCATTCATTAGGTTCAACACGCCGGTCCCCTCTAGTGCTATGATAGAACGACTGTTCTCGATGAGAAAAAGTGTCCCTAAACCAAAACGAGCAGTACTGAGCGATGATCACTTTGAGATGCTTGTATTTTTTAATGGCAAGTATGTAATAACTGTGAAGTACAAAGGTTGTAAACAGGAATATGTAGAAAGTCGTGTACTGGTGAGTCACAAATTTTGTAAAAGAAGATATAATACTTTTTTAAAGTTTTTATTTAAGCCTTTAAGCCCTAACTATCTCGTACTAAAATTTTTGTACAGGTTTCGTTAAGGGAAAACTTAAAAATCTACCTATATACCTGGGCTGCTTCCCCCAAGGAAAAGGAGGTAGCCGAGACAGGACGACACACTCCCAATATACTCATCCATACACACATATATATTCGTATCTTTTATTTCGATAATAATAAAGTCTCACTAGGAAGCACCGATATCACTACCATCAGTACTTTTCAAAACTTGTAATGCTAATGCTACTGCTGATAGTGTTTTGAACAGTACTGCTGTCGCTACCACCGATACTTTAACCCGCCCAATCCCAGAGACGTGAATTCACGTCCTCACATGATGTGCACTCATCATTAACGCGGCAACATTGCAAGGTCCTTAATTTGCACAATTTTCAATTTAATTTGGACAATTTTCAATTTTCGCGAGTGATTTTTGGCATGTATACACGGGACACCTTCCTCTACAAGATGCCAGGTGGGGACAATGCCTTACGCAGCATGACCTCCTCCCCCCCCCTGCATGACCTTTTCTCAGCAATTCACCTGTTATCAGTGACCTGGCCAGTAAAGCCATGTCATGCCATGGTACGAAATTCAGGGCCAGAGTGATTCCCCAATCGATGACAATGTGGAGGACAAACATTAGAGGAAGAAACAGTCAGAAATGATGATCAGGTAATGTGGCAAAAAAAGACCAGGAATGGTGGTGAGTTAGTGATTGAAACAATGCTTATAATGCCTATATTACCGTTTGAAAACCAATATACTCTCGTACTACATATAAATTCGTACCAAATAAATAAATAAATACCGTTTATGAGTGGTGTAGAATAGCTATCCTCCCATAGAACTCGTTTTCTTTGCAGCCAGCCTGATAGAAAACCCTGTAAGGTAAGGAGGTACTCCTACCTGGATCGAGTATTTTAAACCTCAGGTGAGCAATTTCTCTATGAATTTTCGATGTTTCTCACCAAAAGCGGATGTTTGAGCCAAAAAAAAAGAAAGGTCCAAAAATGTCGGGACTGGGGTGTACCACTGCACAGAAAATGTCAGGATGGGGGGGGTTAAAGGTGCCTCTTGTCCACGCCTGTCTATACGGAACGGGTTTTTTATTCCATGAGAAGAGTTCATTTGTTTCTGACTGAAAAGGGTGACTGCAGTGAGACGGATGTTGAAAATGACAGGAGCCAGAACACATCCTTGCTTTATGCCCACATCCACACTGAAGGTTCGGATTTGGCCGCACCTGTGGACACACGAGTATTCATGTTGGTATGCAGGTTCTTTAGGATGGTAAGAAATTTGTCTGGAACTCAAAATTTTGGAAGATCATTTAATAAAAGTTTTCTGTTGACAGTGTCCAATGCTTTTGCGAGATCAATGGATGCATTATTCAAGTAACGGTGCTGCTCGTGGAGTTTTTCTTGCATCTGTCGGGCAACAAAGATCACTTCACAGGTACTTTGTTCCTTTTGAAATCCACATTGTGTTTCAGGAAGTGTTGACTCAGTCAAATGTTTTGTCAGTCCTGATAAAATTATCTTGGCTAGTACTTTACTAGCTTTCACAAGGAGGGAGATGCCTCTGCTGTTTTCACAATTTCAGCTGTCCCCTTTCCACTTGTAGATGGTTACAGTATTTAGAAGTAAGCCATGCAGATGGAATTTCTTCTTGAGTCCAGAGAGTCAGTATGAGGTTTTTGTGGCGCTGTGAAGCATCTGGCCACCCTCTCTGATCATTTCAGATAGTATGCCATCAGGGCCAGGGCTTTTGTTATCTTTTAGAGAACAGATGGTGCAAACAATTTCTGCAGGTGAAGGTGGGACATAGAGATCTTCTGCTTCAGGAGTATTTGCAATGCTATCAAGGATACTGTGCTCCACCAGGTTTCTTTAATTCAGTAAGGTGTTGAAGTGTTGTGCCATCTTTCTAGGTTTGCTTGCATGCCATTCAGGAGCTCTCCTTAGGCTGACTGAACAGGGTTTATGTTGTGTTTGGTTGGCCCATAGATGGTTTTAATGGGCATGTAGAACCTTTGTTGGCCGATAATATCATCCAGTCTTTGCATTTTTTTTTTTGCTTGCTCAGTCCACCATTTGCTAATCATGTCATGCAATTTTCTCTGGATCTCAATTCTGAGATCCTGGAATTCAGTTTTTAGGGTTACCCCGTCACGTCCCGACCTATTTCGCTCCTCCGACACCCCCCAATCCCGAGCTATTTTGGATTTTTTTTTTTTTTTGGCTAAAACCTCCGGTTTTGGTGAGAAATATTGAAAATTTGTAGAGAAATCGCTCACCTGAGGTTTAAAATACTCGATACAAGTAGCAGTACCTCTTTACTTTACTGGGTTTTCTATCAGGCTGGCTCTAAAGAAAACGAGTTCTATGGGAGGGGAACTATTCCACACCACTCATAAACGGTAATTATTTATTTATTTATTTGGTACGAATTTATATGTAGTACGAGACTATATTTGTTTTCAAACAGTAATATAGGCATTATAAGCATTGTTTCACTCACTAACTCATCAACATACCTGACCTTTTCTGGCGACATTACCTGATCATCATTTCTGACTCTTTCTTCCTTTAATGCTATGTAAACTTTGTCCACATTGTCATCGACTGGGGAGTCAGTCTGGCCCTGAATGTCTTTATTGGCCAGGTCACTGGTAACAGGTGAATTGCTGAGACAATGGTGTGTGGGGGGGGGAGAGGTTATGCAGTGTAAGGGATTGTCCCTGCCTGGCATCTTGTAGAGGAATAGAGGAAGGTGTCCCACTTATACGTACCAAAAATCATGCACAAAAATTGAAAATTGGTGCAGATTATGAACCTTGCAATTGCGCAACGTATCAGTACGTCAACGGAACTAGCTGTGACACAATGTTTCACGCGCTTGGATGAGCCAACCAGTTGTTATATTCACGATTCTTCACTGCAAATAGGTCACATATGCTCTCAGCATTTTCATCAGACCAGTCTTTATGGTGGCAAGTGGAGAAGCCTAGTGTTTCTTCTGCAGTGCTTTGGAGCAGTGGCTTAGTGTTTAGCCACTCTGCATCTAGGTTTGTTGTTTGTTGTTTGGATTAGTTGTGGGCACTAAAAGAGCATGTCTGTAACTGTGCTGTGGAAGGTGTTACAAGTTGACACATCCTTTAAGCTACTATAGTTTAATCTCCCGAAGGATGGTCTGTGGCGAATTTGTGGGTGTATGACTAACTTCTCTTCGATCTCGCTGCCATACAATGGGATACTCAAATAAGTGCTAATGTCTAGATCATGGGTGCATCCATGTGGTCTTGTGTTTATTCTTATATTGAAAAATGGTGTTGGTGATGACCAGAGTGTGTTCTGAGCATAAGGACAGCAGTCTAAGGTCATTGTTGTTCACGTTACCAACATCATGACAGCCTATAATGCCTTGCCAGAGGTGATTGTCTTTTCCTACTCTGGCATTAAAATCTCCAAGCAGGATCAGTCTGTCATTAGGTGGTACTGAGTGAATGGTGGCATCCAAAAAGTCATAAAAGGAATCTTTGACAGTGTCCTCAGAATCAAGCGTTGGATCACAGGCACTGATGAGTGTTGCATATTGGCCTTTAAAGAGTGGTATGCACGAAGACATCAGCCTTTCTAATAATTACAGGTATTTCTTGGATATTCTCTGGAAGGATACTAGGGATAGCAAAACCAATACCATGGTTCCTTCTTACATTGTCTGGGTATCCTCTTCAGATGTAGTTCATTCTTCTCCTGCTTCTATTAAGGTTGCCCTCCCCTGAGGGGCAAGTCTTAGACAAGGCAGCAATGTCAGTTTTATATCTTTTTATTTCATGGGCAATAAGAACAGTTTTATAGCATGATCTTGTGTGATGGTCAGTATCAAGCACGGATTGTATATGAGTCAGAGAGATATATTTGGTTTTTTGACCGCAATGTGGGATGCCTTGATAGATGCAGTTATCTGCCCAGGTGATGTGGAGCAGCAAATGTTTAGGTTGCCTTTCCTAATCTCTCTGACAAAGGTATGCAGTTGTGCATCCATTTCTAGCTGCTTATCCACACTGGATGCTGCTGAATGCATAACCTGCTCCCATGCATCCTGCCACAGACCATTGGGCCAATGCCTTCTACAGTATGTGGACAACTCGAGCTAGCAAGTTCCAACCATTACCATTCACTGTCACCCTATCCTGTTGTCACAGGTCCTTTGTTTTGATGAAGGATGAAACTGGAGGTAAGTATATTAGTGGGCAATCACAATGAATTGATTTGGTGTCTAGGCGAGGGTGTGCAGTCCTTACTACCACATGACTTGGCCCTCCTCACCCTGTGATGGTGGCATGAAGATTCACGTTGACCATCTACTGAGTAGGGTTGCTAGGGTCTGCCGGGAGCTCTCTCTGTCGAGCCCCATCTTCTGTGGGACTCCACGCGTAGTTATTTCATTCCTGGTTTATTCTCTTAGCCTTAACCCATCCAGGGGCAATCCACAAGGCATTGGACCTGGGAACACTTAGTCTGACCCTTCACTGATGACCCTTTCAGCATGGATAACCTTGCCCTCCAGCTGAGTACAGGAGGGATCTCCCTCCTCTGGTATGGCCCACCAAGTTTACAGGGCAGGCAAGCCCTCCACTACAACAAGGTGGTTCCCGTGGAGGAACACACACACACACACACACACACACACACACACACACACACACACACACACACACACACACACAGCCCAGGTCTACTGCTGAAGTACAGGGTGTGTTGCCGAGTATGATACCATCCAGTTTCGCAGGATTAATGATGATAGTAATAATAATAATAACAACAAGAGCAATCTCAGATTGGAAACCTCTGCCAAGGGAGAGATGTTTTCTTGTTATTTGTATGCAAGCATTGTAGGCATTATTTCTCGAGTTAGAAGCAAAAATGTTGAAATTGCCACTATTCTGCAATAGGAAAGAATCATTTAAACAATTCCTGGATCCGAATAATTATCCAAATCACCATCAAACTCTAATAGGTTGTTCCTTGAGTTATACCCCACCTGTCAAAAAAGTTTCAGCAATATCCGTTTATAACATTTTGAGTAACCTTTCTAACAGAAAAACCGACAAACAAACCAACATGAATAAAACGCATAACCTCCTTGGCAGAGGTAATAATAATAATAATAATAATAATAATAATAACAATCATCATCATCATCATCATCATCATCATCATAATCATCTGGACTTCCTTTCCCTCCGTAGGGAAGGGTGAGGAGCAGCAACGTCCAAACAGCCAAAGTTTGCCCAATCCAATGAGCCACATTTCCATTCACTCTTCATTCGTGTCCCCGTAATCCTGGCTCCATCTCATACGCCCAAAACGTCCAAGACATGTTGCACCTTCACAAAAACGTCTCCGGTATATTAAATCCAGACGCTATTACGTTAAAAAGGGGTGCCAAATCCCTGATCCTGCACTTCTTCTCACAACATTCATCCAACCAGCTGTAACTCTTGTCAGTCCCTGAGCCTCACAGACTTCCATACCTCTCTTCCTCACACACTCATCCACCATATCTCTCCACCTTCTCTTTGGCATAACTCGCCTCCTCCCTCCTGCAAATTTGCTTAGTATACCTTTTTCACCACTCTATTGTTATCCATTCTCTCCACATGACCATACCATTTCACTACACTCTCTTCGATTCTGGTGTCCACAGACTTCCTCACTCCACATCTTTCACGAATTACATTATTTTGTATCCCATCTGCGCTCTGTACTCCACACACATTCCTCAGCAGTCCCATTTCCACTGCTCTCACTCTTGCTATTTCATTTTCATGCCACACTATAGTCACATCCACATGTTAAAGGTGGCACTAACAGTCCTTCACGTAAGCCTCGTGCAGTTGCAACTTTCTAACCTCTGTTTCTTATCAAGGCCTTCATTACACCCGCTACTTTTCATTCTTGTGTCACTCTACTTTCCACTTCTTTTGCACATTTTCCTCTCTTTTCTATTACTGTACCCATGTATTTGAACTCTCTCACCAAAGCCAGTCTGTCTCCATTCACTGTAACATCACACTGGGAGTCACCTTCTCTCTCAGTAACCATCACTTTATTCTTTTCTACGTTTACTCTCAAGGCATGACACTCAGAGACATCAGGAAAACTCTGCACTTGTTTACCTAGTTCTTGTCTGGTATTTGCAGTTAGCAGTGCATCGTCAGCATACATCAAATAGGAGATATTCCATCCATCACTATTCATTACCAACGGCATCCCTCACGCCATTGCTCGTGTATTTACTTTGCTCATCACCCCATCCATATCAGTATCGAACAAAACCTTGTTGCTCGCCCACACCGATCGTGAATCATTCACTTAGATGACCATTTACCCTTACACGTGCTTCACTACCATCATAAAAACTTGACGGCACCTAGCAGCTTACCATCAACGCAGTACATGCACAAAACCATCTACAATCCTTCTCTGTTTACTTTGTCGGATGATTTTCCAGATCCACTAATGCCATAAACACATTATGGTCCTTCTCACGAGCCTTCTCCACTATCTCTTTTACTGCAAATATTTGATCCATACAACCCTTGCCACTCCTAAAGCCACCCTGTTCGTCACTCACTAGGACTTTTGATGTTTCTCTTACATTCTCTATAATAATTCCTCCATATACCTTCCCCACTACACTCAGTAGACTTATGACACAAAAACTTTTGCACTCACTTCGCTCACGTTTATTTTTGTACAAGGGTACAGTTACTGTCTTCTTCCACTCTACTGGCACAGTTTCACTCATGTATGCCTTCTTAGACATCTCCAACAAGCACTTCATTCTGTTCTCTCCACTACGCTTAATCATGCTGTTGTACAGCTCATCAACCTCAGCTAATTTTCCATTTTTCAGCCGCTTCACCCCGTTCTTCACTTCTGTGCGTGTGACGTTTCCTGGCACTGCATTCCTTCTCTGTACACCCCCCATATCAATCATGTTAACAGTGGCTTTGCTCTCTCCATTTCTAGTCACCAGACTTTCAAAATATTCTTTCCATCTGGTCCTTACTCCATCCCCTGGGTTGATAGTCTACCACTTACATCCTTCAAACTTTCACAGTTCTTTCCACTGTTTCTTTCTACATTTCCGTAACCCTTTCCAGAATAACTTCCTATTTTTCAGAGTAATTTGCAGTTATTTTTCTTTCTAGGTGCTTCATAATCTCAATATATTCATTTCTTTTATAAACTGAACCCCTGTGCTGTATCCACTCTAGCCACTTCTTCCTCTTTTCCTCCACTGCTCTCATAATCTCTTCATCCCACCATGCCGTACTTTTCATCTCTGTTGCTACTCTTGTCACCTCACATACTGCATTAACATTCATAACTAACCAGTCCGTTTATGCAATTCACAACCTGTCCAGATCTGTATAATTCCAATTCACTGATTCTAACTCCTCCCCTACATTGGCCCTGTATTCATCTACCATTTCATTGATCCTCAGCTCCTCGACTTTCAGTGTCTCTCCCTGACAGCTTCTCTCCCTCATGGTCAACCTCACTCCTCTTAGCTTGATTTTGCTTAAAATAATTATATGATATGACAAACCTCAACATCGTCCTCTTACTGCCCTCGTATCAGCAACACTATCCAGCATCGATTTTTCTACAAGTATGTAAGCAATCGAGCTCCTTTCAACATGATGCCCATTCTCTCTATACCACGTATGTGCATCTTTGTGTTTAAAATAAGAATTATAGATGCAGAACCTCCTTTCCTGACACATGTCCTTCACTAACTTCTCATCATCGTTCTCTCCTGGTACTCCATTATTAACCATTATATCATACATAGGACCAGTGCCTACTCTAACATTCATATCGCCCATTACAATCACTTCATAACTCCTGGGTATTTCTGCTACTACTTCACCTATCATATCCCAAAACCTGTCTTTCTCTGTCTCACTCCTGTCCTCACACGGTGCATACGCTACAATCACTGCCAGTTTCACTCTCTGAAAGTTGACATCATTGTCCTCTGTCATCAATATCCATCACCCATCTCCATCATCCATTACTATCATCCATTGTCCATCATCACCCACTATGTATTATCATCATCATCCATCATTATCATTATCATATTTCATCCATTATCCATCATCATCGGCGATTATCATCATCCTTCATCACGATCCACCATCATCTTTCATCATTAGCCATCATCAGCCATCATCCAACATTATGATCCACCATCTCTTATCATCCATCATCATCATACATCATCTGTATCATGCATTAACCATCAGATTCATCCATCATCATCATTCATCACCCATCATGATAATGCTTCATCTGTCATTCATCATTTACTATCATCATCAGCATCATCATTCTTCATTTAGCATCCATCATCATTATCCATATTAAATCATCCTCATTCATCGTCTATCATCATCCACCACCACCACTACCATCACAATCATCATCATCATCATCATCACCATCATCCATAAACCATCATTCTCATCCATTTCCCATCCACTGCCACCATCCTCCTCCTCCTCCTCTTTATCATCATCATCATCATCATCACTACCACCATCATCATCATCATCATCGTCCATGGTCTGTTATCATCATCTATCATTATAATTCACCATCCTCATCCATCGTCCATCATCACTGTCTATCATAATCTTCACCCATTGTCTATCATTATCCATCAATATTCACTGTCAGATTCATTCATTATCGTCCACTGTCCATTATCATCATCCATGATCATCATCATCCATCATCTATAGCTATTATGCATCATCATCATCTATCAGATTCAATTATCACCGCCATCCATCATCGATCATCCATTGTCCATCACCCATTACCTTTCACCGTCCATCATCGTTATCCTGATCCATCGTCCATCACCTATCATCCATCATCATGATACATCATCTATAATCCATCGCCTATCGCCCGTCACCTCACCATCATCATCGTCGTTTTTCTCCACCATACATCATCTTTATCCACTGTCCATCATCATCACCATCTATCATCCGTCACGTATCATTTACTGTATCATCTTTTATCCATCATCTGTCATCATTAGCCATCATATACCATCCATTATTATCATCATCATTTATCATCATGATATATGACCATCATCTTCAGTTATACAGTAAACCACGTAACGTGTAGTACTCCCACTTAACTGAGCTTGACAGCTTTTAAATTCTTCACCCAGTTACTGAAAGTGAAGCGCTTTACAATTGACCAGTGTCAGTGCCATCTGCTGAGGAAAAGACCAGACACACACTCACCCTCAACCCCGACCCTCCCGGCTCCCACCTGTGAAATAATTAAGCTGCCATTAAGCGAGAACCGACGCCGAGGGACGCCGGATTTGTCGCCGGGTGTACGTTTGCCAGTGAAAGCAGCTGACTCATGGAATCATATACTCGTACCAAATGTAGTTTGTATGAAATGAGCATTCATAAATTAAAGAATTATTAAACAGTGAAACAGGATGATAAAGAAGGAAGTAGATCACTGAAAGATAAAAATAGCAGATTACTAGTGGAGAAGGGAGAAAACGTGAGCAGATGGAGAGAACACTTTAAGGAAATGTTAAAAATAGAGAATGAGAGTAACGCGAGTATAAGTGACTGGGAAATGACTGGGAGAAAAAAGGGAGATGAGAAGGGAGGAAGAGAACAGTAGGATGGAAGTAACGAGACCAATGTAGAAAGTCATAATGGGGAAAACCCTGGGAACTGATTGAGTGTGTGGTGAGATGCTGAAGCACGGGGGAGAGACAGCATTAGTATGGATATGGCAGATGTGCAATTGGCCTCAGGAGTAAGGTAGAATCACAGAGGATTGGAAGCCAGTTGTAATTATTCCCCTGTAAAAAGGTAAGGGGGAAAAAGGAGTGTGTGGTAATCATAGGGGCATTTGTCTTCTTAGTGTAACAGGAAAAGTATATAGTAGGATAGTTATTGACAGAGTTAGGGGAGTAACCGAGGAATTAGTTGGAGAACAGGGAAATATCAGGAAGGGAAGGGGTTGTGTAGAATAGACATTCATCCTAAGATGTTCAGTGGAAAAGTTTCTAGAGAAGGGAGAGAAGTTGTATGTGGCGTTCATGGCTTTGCAGAATGCATTTGATAGAGTGACTAGACAGGGAATGTGGAAAATATTATGAATATATGGAGTAAAAGGGAGGTTACTGAATGCCGTACAGAGAATGTATGAGGGTTCTAGAGGTGCGGTGATTTTGGATGGTGAACACAGCGATTTTTTGTAACAGAATGCTAGTTTGAAACAGTGATCTGTCATGTCTCTTCATTACTCAGTTTGTATATGGGCGGAGCTATGATATACAAGGTAGGACAGTGGATGTTGGAGCAACTCTAACGGTAGAAGGCAGCACTGGGAACATCCTGGGCTGTTCTTTGCAGCTGATGCTGTATTGTTAAGTGAAGTCGACGGGGAGCTGCAAAGCCTGGTGAATGAGTTTGGGAGAGTATATAAGAAGCGGACTCTAAAGGTGAATGTAGGGAAAAGTAAAGTTGCTGGCTTCGATAGAAATGAAGTCACTAAATGCACATTGAAGCTGGATTGTGAGGAAATGGAAAATGGGTTGTGTGATGAGAAAGGATGAATGTTTGGAGGATGAAGTGCTTGAAAGGGTACAACAGGGAAGAAAGGTTGTTCGTTCATTGAAAGCAATCATAAGAATTAGGGAACCGAGTAGGGAATTTAAAATGTCGCTGCTTGATAATATTGTGATACCAACTCTAACGTATGAAAGTGAAGCTTGGACTTTGTTGGAGGGACGCAAGTCAAGAGCGAGTGCAGTGGAAATGGGTTATTCGAGAGGAGCATGTGGAGTTACATGGAGGGACAGACTAATAAACAAGGAAACGAAGGAACGTTGTGGTGCGGATGTGGATGTGACAGAAAACGTTAAGAGAAATACAGTGAGGTGGGCCGGCCATGTGGAGAGGATGGAAAGTGAAAAATTAAGGAGGAGAGTGTATGTGAGTGAGATGGAGGGGGGAAGAGGGAGGAGGTGTCCGAGGATGAGATGGAGGGATGGAGTGAGGGGGTATATGAGAGAGGGGGTTGTAAGTAGCGGGGAGAGCATCGAAATAGCAGAGAACAGGGCGACATGGGGGCAATTTGTTTGTGGCTATCCCTTACGGGATTAGGGCATCTGTGTAAGATAGATATATAGACAGAAACAGTAGGATAGCTATATAGACAGAAACAGTAGGATAGATATATAGACAGAAACAGTAGGATAGATATATAGACAGAAACAGTAGGATAGATATATAGACAGAAACAGTAACAGAACAAAAGTGCATTTTTACACAGGTGCAGTACTGTAGACACACACACACACACACACACACACACACACACACACACACACACACACACACACACACACACACACACACACACACACACACACACACACACACACACACACACACCATAGAGCCACGGTGGAAGGATCTTTTTGTCATGAAATACTCGGGGTATTTCTGCTTTAAAATAATAATTTTCAGACGTGAACGGAATCAAAAGTGAATCTTGACAGATCTAAAAGGATCTGGTTCATAATGGGAAATGGAATTTAAGGGAAATGGAAAACGCTTCGTAAAAGTGACGTATTATGAATGTGGTTGAAAATGAAAATTTACATGTATGTGTTACCTTACTGAAACAATATTTATGTCACGGGGTTTTTAAAATAAATGCAAAATTAATGATAGTGTTCAATAATATTGAAGAGCATGGACAATGATTGTCTTGCTAAATCAAGCAGTGATTACTTTATACCGGCTTGCTTCGCCGATTTTCTCAGAACGAGAATTTATAAACTTTCTCAACAGTACACAGTAGAGACTAATTACTCACAAATGCTGATTATTAGTACTGTTAGCCCATCACCCCTGACAATAAATAACTAATACTATTAATGATATCAGGTTCTTGCTGATGCTTAACTCCTAGAAGGCACAACAGATTTTAAGCTTAATACAACAAGACTTGCCTAAGTACCAGTTATGAATAGCAAACGCTTATGCAAGCTAGGAGCTATAAGGGAAATAAGCTTAATTATGGTGATGAAACACAAGTGTACATTACATTAAGCTCAAGAAAAAGAACTGTTAAATTTATTGATTACAAAATAAATTTAACGTTACATTTCAAAATCAAATTAATGAGATCGCACTCACTCACTCACTCAAGAGCTAAATTCTTATGCCTAAAAAAAAAAAACATGCGGCGCAGCCGGCCAGCATGTAAGGAAACAGCACACTTAACTAAACTCTTAAGTCTAGGAAAACGAAAAGAAAATACTAGTCAATGAATGTGGTGTATCACCAACGAAGGGTGGGAGCCTGGAGAACTGTAGTCTAGTGGAGTCTGGGTGCTAGCTGACCTCTCACTCTCCACTGCAGGAGCACAAAACCTCTCTCCGTCACAGCAAACACTTGACTGCATTCAAATACGATGTATGGGTAGGATGCACAGCGGAAAAAGGCGTGGCTAATGGTTGAGGCAAACAGGGGCGAACAATAAAGAAACAATAATAACGCTCAGTAGAGCAGTTAGTGACGTGCATTAGATCGGTCACTTTTGAGACAGTGACGAATGTTTTGAAAAGTATACTACCAAAATGAAGAGAGAAACGGTTAACTGAGCGATACACAGTGAGTTTTCCACTAATAGTTTGTGGTTTCTCACAAAAGGGAAATGTCGCAAATTTGATTTGTGACATTATGCCCCATGAAAATCAAATCTTTCTTTCTTCAGAAAAAAAATTTCAATATGTATATATATAAATCCTAACTCAGTCATACAAGATTCACACTGTGGTGTGTGTGCTATCCTGCTACAGGAGAAAATCACAGTCGCCAGTGAGCAAAAAAAAACTGTATTTACGTTAATAGAGGCAAGCTTGAGTGAAAAACTCCGTGACGGCAGTGAAAATCCTGTACTCAGGTCAAACTGAGCGAAAATTCGCAACATTTACACTGACAACTAATTGTTGTGTAGCGTGGTGTATGTAATACACGGTGTAGGTGTGACAGTTGTAGTGTAACTGTACCTACGTGTAAAATGACACAGTAATATTAATAATATGGCGATGACGAAGGCAGAGGAGAAGAGGCGGCAGCGTGCGGCAGACGATCAGCTGGCCCGCACAGCAAAACTGCTACACCCATTGCTGTACCTGCAAAATCAATTAAGGTGGAGCATCAAAAGTGTCAACGAGACAAAAATTCTTATTACGTTACAATTACTCTCTCTGCCTAGCAGTCAGTACATGCTCTGAAGGGTACGCTCTAGCTGAAAAATACGAGTGCAGGCCTAAGCTTCATACATTCGAGGTCGCCATTAATTTATTAGGTACATTATTAACTAGGAAACATAGTCGTAAGGGTTCTTAGCGGGGAAGCTCTAACCTGGCATGTACCTTGCTCAACATGCGGCGCAGCCGGCCACCATGTGAGGGTACAGCACCTTAACAACATCCCATCACCCAGTTTAGGGGGAACTCTAACCTGGCGTCCACCTCGCTCGACATGTGGCACAGCCGGCCAGCATGTGAGGGAAGAGCACCTTAACAACATCCCATCACCCAGTTTAGGGGGAACTCTAACCTGGCGTCCACCTCGCTTGACATGCGGCACAGCCGGCCAGCATGTGAGGGAACAGCACCTTAACTTACGTTAAATAAGTATGTACAGGCCCTGGACAAACTGTGTCCTGTGGGGCCAATGGGCGAGACGTCAGGTCTACACCCACTTCACCATTACCCTGTCTCTCAACTGACTCAGAGATTACAGGTGTGGTTACAAACGGCACAGGAAGGACATGTCCCTGATTAGTGGTACTTTGACACACACTGCAGGAGCGCACAAAACTATCTATGTCTTGTCCCATCCCTGGCCAGAAAAAGTCAGCTCGGATATGGCCCTGGGTCTTCCTTTTGCCCCTGTGACCTCCTAAGGCTGAACAATGACCCCATTGTAACACTGCTAGGTGGTACTTGGCGGGAACGACAAACTGCAATCAAACCTCGCCCTCGGGTGTTCGTGACTCACGGTAGAGCCGTCCTTGTTTGTGAAGGAACTTGGCTCGACCTTCCCGTGAATACTTAATCACTCGACCCTTTTGTTTGTTCAGCACGGCAGCAAGTGTCGGGTCAGAATGTTGTTCTTGAACAACAAGTTGGCTACACATCAGATCTTGCAGCGATTCAATGATCACTGGGGTGACACAATCTGGAGCCTCAGTCATGGCTCGTGTTACCACAGCAGCCGAAGTCTGAGTAGCGTCATCTTCAGTGCAAATATCCTTGACACCGGAAATATTATCTATTATAAGGTCAAATAAAGGTTCTGGCATGACAACTGCGAGTGTCGTACCAGTATAAAATGGAGACGCCACCTGGATACATGCCTCAGGGAACAATCTCATTGATCCATCAATAAGGTTTGCATGGATCTGTTGACCTGTGTACTGCTTAGGCCGAACTAAACTCTGTTTGACAGAGCAACCTGAGGAACCATTATCTCTCAGGACCTTCACAGGAATGCCTCCCACAAACCCTGTCTGAACAAGGAAGGTACTGTCACCTGTGGGAGGGCCTGTGGAGGAAGCAGCTAGCCACTCATGAGGCTGCTGAATTGATGCGGCAAACATTGTGCCTTGTGACTTAGAAATTTCAGGGGTTGTACTCACCACCTGAGGAGATGGAACATTGGCCATCTGTGGAGGGGGGTTCACTGTCACTGTGGGACTAGTGAACTGCGGGGGAGTACCCATACTGGTAGGGACGTGACCACCGTGCTGCTGCTGAGGAATGAAGGCTGCGTTCGCTTCCTGCCTCTTTTGAGCTGGTGGTGAAAAAGTTTGTCCTGACGGTCGTTTGCATGGCTGATACTGCTGCTGGTTAGGGTACTTGTTGTACCTCTTCCACTCAGGTTTCTGAGTGTTTTGCCCTTGGTCCTTCCACTGCGGTTTTGGACCTTGGCTATTATTCTGAGAATGGCCTTGTTTCTGGGGTTCAGTCTGAGATGGTTTCCCAGATTTATCAGCTTTCCTGTTCCAGGTATGCTGCTTGCGAGTTTGATACCCGTATGCAGTAAAGTATGCGTCAGCCTTTTCTGCCATTTGACCGGCATCTTTCACCTGGCAGATCTTAAGCTGAGTTATGAGCTCAGCAGGCCACGACGTCTTTAGATGTGTACTCAGCATAAGGTCAATTATCCCCTCACGCATGGAAGGAGTTTCATCTTTCTCCATCCACTCATTTAAGTAAGCAGTGAGACGGTCGAGGAACTGAACAGCTGTCTCCTTGTCTTGGAGATGAGCTCGCATGAACTGGACCTTGGCGTCATCTACTGTGAGACCATACGCCTTAATGAGTGCAGCTTTCATCATCTCATACGTGAGATTGTCTCCACGAATTCTGTGGAGTATATCGAGGGCAGGGCCCTCAAATAAACTAAGAAATTGGATCCGCTTAGCTGCCTCATCCAGTTGATACATGTCTGCCATGTCCTCAAAACGAGCTATGTACGGCTCGATTCGCTCACTTTCCTTGTATGAAGGAAGCTTGATGCGTGGGGTCGCCAGGACATGTGTAGGAAGAGCGCTAGTGGAGCTTGGATTAACTGCACCAGATGTGTCTGAAGCCAAGGAATCTCGCTTGAGCTTCAGCACTTCAAGTTCATGTTTTTCGCGTGCTTCTCGCTCGGCACGTTCGTGTTCTCGTTCTCTGTCTCGTTGTTCACGCTCGTATTCGCGTTGTTCTCGCTCTTGTACTAGCTCGAGTTTGTGTTGTTTTTGCTCGTGTTCGCGCAGTTTCTGCTCGTGTTCGCACTGTTCTTGCTCGTATTCGCGCTGTTCTCGCTCGTGTTCGCGTTGAATTGTACGCTCTTCATGGGTATCATTCTCGCGCTGCTGGTCCATATTATGCCGTGAGAGTATGTATTTAACTTCAGTTGGGTCTGTAAGACCCATATCTTTGGCTTCCTGTAAAAATATGGTGGTAGCCATGTCGCTAATTTACTGAGCAAGCCGAAACTGGGTACTGACTGCTACTTAGCAAACGAATGCTAATAAACACAAGTAAAGAACACAGACACAAGCTAGTGGTGACCAGTCTTATCTAGTTAACTGGAAAAGAATAAAGCAAAAATGCAAATGACTGGGAAGACTCAATAATTAACACAATGGGTATGGCGGCTACCCAGGAGCGAATAAAATCGTCTGGCTTTACCAAAAATAAAGTACTAAATAGAGTTAAGTACTCTATGGATTAATAAAGCAAAAATTCACTTGCTAAACTAACGGTAAACACCATTAAGCTTGTGCCTATAAACTTTAATGATAAATACCTAAATATGAACGAGTGAGTATTATCTCGTGAATAGCTTTAGAGCTAGGAGTTAATATCCTGGAATGAGGTCGCCAATTCTCACGGGGTTTTTAAAATAAATGCTGATATTAAATGATAATGTTAAATATTCAATAATATTGAAGAGCAGGGACAATGATTGTCTTGCTAAATCAAGCAGTGATTACTTTATACCGGCTTGCTTCGCCTATTTTCTCAGAACGAGAATTTATAAACTTTCTCAACAGTACACAGCAGAGACTAATTACTCACAAATGCTGATTATTAGTACTGTTAGCCTCTGGAGAATGTTACATCACCCCTGACAATAAATAACTAATACTATTAATGATATCAGGTTCTTGCTGATGATTAACTCCTAGAAGGCACAACGGATTTTAAGCTTAATACAACAAGACTGGCCTAAGTACCAGTTATGAATAGCAAACGCTTATGCAAGCTAGGAGCTATAAGGGAAATAAGCTTAATTATGGTGAAATGAAACACGAGTTTACATTACATTAAGCTCAAGAAAAAGAACTGTTAAATTGATTGATTACAAAATAAATTTAACGTCACATTTCAAAATCAAATTAATGAGATCGCACTCACTCACTCACTCAAGAGCTAAATTCTTACGCCTAAAAAACAACAACATGTGGCACAGCTGGCCAACATGTAAGGAAACAGCACACTTAACTAAACTCTTAAGTCTAGGAAAATGAAAAGAAAATACTAGTCAATGAATGTGGTGTATCACCAACGAAGGGTGGGAGCCTGGAGAACTGTAGTCTAGTGGAGTCTGGGTGCTAGCTGACCTCTCACTCTCCACTGCAGGAGCACAGAACCTCTCTCCGTCACAGCAAACACTTGACTGCATTAAAAAATGATGTATGGGTGGGATGCACAGCGGAAAAAGGCGTGGCTAACGGTTGAGGCAAGCAGGGGCGAACAATAAAGAAACAATAATAATGCTCAGTAGAGCACTTAGTGACGTACATTAGATCGGTCACTTTTGAGACAGTGACGAATGTTTTGAAAAGTATACTACCAAAATCAAGAGAGAAACGGTTAACTGAGCGATACACAGTGAGTTTTCCACTAATAGTTTGTGGTTTCTCACAAAAGGGAAATGTCGCGAATTTGATTCGTGACAATTTAAAAGTAGCAATGAGACTCTGTAGGCGTAAGGAATGTGTATGTATTAAGATGTAGGTGAAATTAGAAAAATAGAGATAAAAATATGGACTGTGATACTGATATAAACGAAAATTACAGAAGCTTTTGTAGGTGTGTTAAGTGTTTGAGAAAAGAAATTAAGTATATGAATATACAAATAAATTATCGTGGATGCCAGGAGATGTTCGTCCTCACAAAACTAAGTCGGGGAGGAAATTTAGGTACAAAGATTTGGCAGAAAGGGAAGTGTGGTTTTTATGGACGATTTCAAAGCAGAAGTAGGTGATGAGAAAATGGAAGTGGTGGCAAGTGAAATTTGAGTACAAGAAATTAATAAGTACTAATGCCTTGATGTTTATTTTATATCTGAGGAGAGTTGTCTGTCACGTCTTTTCTCCAGCACTGACTGATATAACAATAATTTTTCTTGTGGGGCAGAAGGAAGACAATGAAGAACGTTATGGAACAAAACAATAAATTACACTGTGTCCCTGATCAAATGAAGAGAAGCCTTAAATAAAACAGCAGCTACAGGAATGGAGAGTTGACTCTTATACCAATAAGTAATTTTAGCAATGGTCTGAGGAAGGGACAGTAGGCAGCATGAAAGCGTCATGAAGAGGGAAATGAGCTCATTGTGGAGAAAATCCGGAAAAAGTGAAACAGAGAAATTCAGACGTTAATTGGCTACGGTGAGGCTAATTAGACCAAATGCAGATGAAAATACTGAAGTGCAAAAATCACTGAGAATAACAAAGGACGTATTATGTGGGATATTCAAAGAGAGAGATATATATATATATATATATATATATATATATATATATATATATATATATATATATATATATATATATATATATCGGTATAGAACGAGACTGAAGAATAAGAGAGTTAAAGGTGGTGTAAAACAAAGGATGCAGTTGATGCAAAAAGAAATGGTGTGAACCCAAACGGTCATAATACTTAGCTGTTAATCCTGATAATCCAGTTTAGAATCCCACTATATCTAGGAAAGGTAGGCTGCTATTGGACTTTGATTTGTGATCTTAGTGTCAGCATATGTATGCTCTTTCAAGAACCACCGACAAGCCATAAAAGTATTTTTGTTTTCAATCATCCATATGGGAATGAAGTTCTCCAGTCCTAAGAAATATGGTTGGCGTTTCCCCACTCAGTGATTGCATGTGAAAGAGTCATTGTGGAATAACTCCATGTGTTCGTGTGCAGCGAAAACACAGACATCTGGAACTCTTACCAGACGGTTATAAAGAAGAGTTGGGATTGCCACTCTTCTCAAAGTACCAACAAGCATAAATGAGGCTGTAGTACACTGGTCCAACGCATGATTTTTGTGGTAAGAACCCTATGGATTCCAAACCACTTGTTACACATTACCTTTTTGATCACTGGTTCTCAAACTAGGAGGCATGGCCCCCAAGGGGAACACGGCAGGTTTTAAGGGGGCCATGGCGGGCTAGTGTCAATAGTAAATCAGAGTGTCTCTGTGTAATTGCACTTACAGTAGAGTCCTCTTGCCATTTTCCACAACGCATTTATGTGAATCTAGTTTCTCCACCCGTCTACACAAAAAGTAATAAGCCAAAACCCGTTGGATGTGGAGCCACGTATGAGATGTGTGTTTTCAGTAACACAATTTCGTATCAGTCGCCTGACTGAAAGCGAACAATGTCATCCATCCCACTGATATGTAACAAAATATGCACTCTGACATAAATGGAAACATTAAAATGAGTGGAGAGGACCTTTTTTTTTTTTCATTATTATTTGCCAGGGGCTTGAGAGAAAAATGAAGGGGGGCCACGAGGATGTTATGATCCCCACAAGTAAGAAGTGAAGTAAAAGTTTGAGAAACACTGTTTTAGATAATTCTTTAATTAAATTCCAGTGTGATTCAGGACACCTCATTACTTTTGCATTATCATCGTACAGTTGGGTAAGAAAGGAAAATATCAAAATGCTTAATTACTTTTGTTCGATATAGAGTAAAGATACCAAATATATTTATTTTAAAAATACCAATTGCCTCCTTTCCTTTCATTACCGTTAATCATCATCATCGTCATCACCAACATATATGTGTGGCTCTCTCATAACTGCAATCACTTCAGGTGAGAGAGAGATTTTTCTGGTTTAATGTATCTTTTTTCGGCATGCTACTAAGGGATCAGATGATTCAAGAAACCAATAAGTAAAGTCTGTGTTGACTGGTACTCTGAAAGTCTTATATATGGCCTAGTCGCATGTTTCTCACATCCTTGTATCTGGCTTCAATGGCATCTTCAGATGCTTGTCCGATGGGAAGGCAGATATTCTCAATGACATGAGAGGAATGCATCAACATTTTATGAACAGACACAGGCCTATAAAACTAGCCATATAAATATATATACAGCCGGGCAGTGTCAGCATCATACTTATTATATTCTTCACAATCAATGTCATATCCAGAGTTCAGTGGGACAAGTAGTACTGAGAATCTCTTGATCAGTCCCTGTAATCTCTGAAGTTTTCATTATCCAAATATATATATATATATATATATATATATATATATATATATATATATATATATATATATATATATATATATATATATATATATATATATATATATAATGGTAAAATTTCTACTGGTACTCTGTTAGGGATTTTGTGACTGCTTATTTATAGGTGTGTGTTTATAGGTGTGTGAAAGTGCCAGTGATTGTAGCATATGCACCGTGTGAGGACAGGAGTGAGAAAAAGAAAGACAAATTTTGGGATGAGCTGGATGAAGTAGTGGGAGAAATGCCCAGGAGCTACGAGGTGATCATAATGGGGGATATGAATGGAGGAGTAGGCACTGGTCCTGAGGATGACATAATGGGTTGTTATGGAGTATATCAGGAAAAAATGATAATGGGAAGCGACTAAAGGATATGTGTCAGGAGAGGAGGTTGTGCATTTGTTACTCGTATTTCAAACATAAAGATGCACATAAATATACATGGTATCGAGGAAACGGGGATCATGTTGAAAGAAGCCTGATTGATTACGTGCTCGTAGAGGTCGATGATGGGAATGGTTACTGATACGAAGGCCGTGAGAGGACGATGTGGAAGTCTGTCAGATCATATGATTGTGGTATGCAAGATCAAGATGAGAGGAGTAAGGTGGATCAGGAGAGAAAGGAGCAGTTAGGGAGAAAGACTGAAAATTGAGAAGCCGAGGATTAAAGAAATGGCAGATGATTACAGGACGAAACTAGAGGAGGCGTTAGAATCAGTGAATTGGAATGAAATGAATCTGGACAGCCTGTGGAATACATACAAGGATTGGTTAATTAGGAATGCTAAAGTGGTGTGTGGTGTGGCAAGAGTAACAACAAAGAAGAAAGGTACAACATGGTGGGACGAGGAGGTTAAGGGAGCGGTGGAGGAAAAGAGGAAGAAGTGGCTAAAGTGGTTACAGGATAGGGGTTCAGTTGAAATAAGAACTGAGTATATTGAGAGCAAGGATCACGTAAAGAGACTACTGAAGAGGAAAAAGAAGAAGGTAAATGATGATCTGGGAAGAAAAATGAATGCAAACTACTCTAAAAATAGGAAGTTATTCTGAAAAGAGGTGCGGAGATGTACAAATGAATGTGGAAAGAAATGTGATGGTGTGAAGAATGTATGTGGTAGATTATTAACCCATGGGGATGAAGTAAGGACCAGAGGGAAAGAATATTTTGAAAGCCTGATGAATGGGAATAGAGAGAGCAAAATGGCTGCAAAGATGTTTGGTTTGGGGGATGTGCAGAGAAGGAATGCAGTGCCACGAGACGTGACACTTGCACAGGTGAAAAGTGCTGTGAAGCGGCTGAAAAATGGGAAAGCAGCCGGGGTTCATGAGGTGTATGCAGAGATGCTTAAGTGTAGTGGAAATAGTGGAATGAAGTGCTTGTTGGAGATATGTAAGAAGGCATGGATGAGTGAAACTGTGCCTGCAGAGTGGAAAAAGGCTGTGATTGTACCCCTGTACAAAAATAAAGGTGAGCAAAGTAGGTGCAAGATTTATTGTGGCATACTTTTATTGAGTGTGGTAGGGAAGGTATATGGAAGAACTATCATAAAGTAAGAAATATATCAGAAGTCCTAGGTAGTGATGAACAGGGTGGCTTTAGGAGTGGCAAAGGTTGTGTGGATCAAGTATTTGCAGTGAGACTGATAGCAGAGAAGGCTTGTGAGAAGGACCATAATGTGTTTATGGCATTCATAAATCTGGAAAAAAGCATACGACAAAGTAGACAGAGAGGGATTGTGGAAAATTTTACGGATGTACGGTGTAAATGGTAAGCTGCAAGGTGATGTCAAGAGTTTCTATGATGGTAGCAAAGCATGTGTAAGGGTTAATGGGCATCTACAGTAAGTGAATGGTTCACGATTGGTGTGGGCGTGCGATAAGGTTGTGTGATGTCCCCATGGTTGTTCAATATATATATTGATGGGGTGATGAGAGAAGTAAAAACACGAGTATTGGAGAGAGAGAGAGAGAGAGAGAGAGAGAGAGAGAGAGAGAGAGAGAGAGAGAGAGAGAGAGAGAGAGAGAGAGAGAGAGAGAGAGAGAGAGAGAGAGAGATGGCGTTGGTAATGACTGGTGATGGATGGAATATCTTAAATTTGTTGTATGCTGATAATGCAGTACTGCTTGCAAGTACCGCACAAGAACTTGGTAGGCTAGTGCAGAGTTTTGCTGATGTCTATGAGCGTCGTGCCTTGAGAGTAAATGTAGAAGAGAGTAAAGTGATGATTATTGAGAGAGAAGGTGACTCCCAGTGTGATGTTACAGTGAATGGAGAAAGACTGGAATTGGTGAGAGAGTTCAAATACCCGGGTACAGTGACAGAAAAGAGAGGAAAATGTGCAAAAGAAGTTGAAAGTAGAGTGACACAAGGAAGAAAAGTAGCTGGTGCAATGAAGACCTTGATAAGAAACAGAGGCTTGAGTGTTGCAGCTGCACGAGGCTTACGTGAAGGAGTGTTAGTGCCAACTTTAACATATGGATGTGAGACTATGGTGTGGCATGAAACTGAAAAGTCAAGAGTAAGAGCAGTGGAGATGGGACTGCATGTGGAGTACAGAGGGTGGATAGGATACGAGATAATGTGATCCGTGAAAGATGTGGAGTGAGGAAGTCGGTGCACACCAGAATCGAAGAAAGTGTACTGAGATGGTATGGTCATGTGGAGAGAATGGATAACAATTGAGTGGTGAAAGAGGACTATCTGAGCGAATTTGAAGGAGGGAGGAGGCGAGTTATGCCAAAGAGAGGGTGGAGAGATATGGTGGAATAGTGTGTGAGGAAGAGGGGTTTGGAAGTTGGTGAGGCTAGGGAACTGACAAGAGGTCGAGCTGGCTGGATGAATGTTGTGAGAAGTGTATGATCATGGATTTTGGCACCCCTTTTTAGCGTGGCAGCGTCCGGATTGACTCAATCGGATACATTTATGTGAAGCTGCAGAACGTGGTGAATGTTTTTGGCATATCCGATAGAGCCAGGATTCCGGGGGCTTGACTGATAAGTGAACGGAAGCGTGGCCCATTGGACTGGGCAAATTTGGGCTGTTTGGACACTCCTACTCCCCACCCTGCCCTTGGGTGGAAAAGGAGGTCCGGATGATGATGATGATGATGATGATGATGTGTGTTTCTTTCATGGAGAAGTACTTGTGGAGAACACCCTTTCTTGTCAGTTTTACCATCTAAAAGGGAACCATACTAAAGACACCACAATGATATTATAACCGGGATTAAAATATTATTGTACAGTTATAAAACTTTTCAATTAATAATTTTTCTTTGTTTTTTATGCGTTCAGTTTTTAATAAAGGAGTAACTAGCTATTAATGAATCGTCGCCTTCGGCCGCGATTCACTTACTACAGTCACAAAATTCACTTGCAGTGTCCTGAAAATAAATTCTGTATCATAGTATCATATTTTTGTGTGTGAAAATTTGTAAAAATGGATTTGGTACCCCATACTACTATCACTGTATGTGGATATTTGTTTAAATGAGTTGAATGTTATTTGGTACCATATTTTTTTTCTGGATTTTCTAACATTGACAAATTGTTACTTGCTTCCATCATTTTTTGTGGAAATTTTAATACTGATAACTTTGTTACTATCTATCATCATTCGTTGCCGAAAAATCTACAGTTGATCAAAATGTTAGTTGCTACTATCACTATTTGCTGTAATTTTAACTATTGCCCAAATCCTAACTGGTTACCATCATTTTTCGTGATTTTTTTTTTTTTTTTAGCTTTGAATGTTACACGGCACCAAAACGTTTTGTGAAGTATCCATTATTGTCAAATTCTTACCTGCTACCATCAATTTTTGAGGAATTATTTAATATTAACCATATTGTTGCTTTTTACCATCTTTTTTTTTTTTTAACCTCCAACACTGATTAAGTGAAGGCGTCCACAGGCTGGAATGTCGAATTGCGCCTGAAGACCAAAGAGTAAGCACTATAATATGATTAAAGATCTGCAGTTTTCTCTTTGGCTTTCGGGCATGATTTAGCTTTCCACCCCGTGGACATCTTCACTTGATATGTATTTTTTTTCACAAAACTTGTGTTTACCATCACATTTCTCATTTATCTGCCGATACTTTATATTGTAGATGGTAAGCTCCAGGTGCCGTCAAGAGTTTTTATGACGGTAGTGAGCCATGTGTAAGGGTGAATGGGCATCTAGGTGAATGGTTCACGATCAATGTAGGGGTGCGACAAGGTTGTGTGATGCCCCCATGGTTATTCAATATATATACAGTATATATAGATGGGGTGATGAGAGAAGTAAAAACACGAGTAATGGAGAGCGGGATGGCATTGGTGATGAATGGTGATTTATGGAATACCTCAAGTTTGCTGTATACTGATGATGCAGTGCAACTTGCAAATACCGGACAAGAGATTGATAGACTAGTGCAGAGTTTTGTAGATGTCTGTGAGTGCCGTGCCTTGCGAGTAAATGTAGAAAAGAGCAAAGTGATGGTTAATGAGAGAGAAGATGACTCCCAGTGTGATGTTACGGTGAATGGAGAGACTGGAATTGGAGAGAGAGTTCAAATACCTGGGAACATTGATAGAAAAGAAGTGGAAAGTAGAGTGACACAAGGAAATAAAGTAGCTGGTGCTATGAAGGCCTTGATAAGAAACAGAGGCTTCAGTGTTGCAGCTGTGCTAGGCTTACATGAAGGAGTGTTAGTGCGAACTTTAGTATACGAATGTTAGATTATGGTGTGGTACGAAAATGAAAAGTCAAGAGTAGGAGCAGTGGAGATCTGACTACTGAGGAATGTATGTGGAGTACAGAGAGTGGATATGATACGGAATAATATGATTCGTGAAAGATGTGGAGTGAGGAAGTCTGTGGACACCAGAATAGAAGTGAGTGCTGAGATGTTTTGGTCATGTGGAGAGAATGGATGACAATAGAGTAGTGAAAAAGTTATATCTAAGCGAAACTGAAGGATGGACGACGAGAGGTAGGCCAATAAGATGGTGGAGGGAGATGGTGGATGAGAGTGTGGGGAAGAGAGGTATAGAAGCTGGTGAGGCCAAGGGACTGGCAAGAGACCGAGCTGGCTGGATGAATGTTGTAAGAAGTGCATAAAAGGGGATTTGGCACCCTTTTTAACGTGACAGCGTTCGAATTGACTCTATCAGAATGGTATAAGTGACGCTACAGTTGGTGAAATTTTTGGCCTATCTGATGGAGCCAGGATTTCGAGGGCTTGAATGATGAGTGAATAGAAGCGTTGCCCATTGATTTGGGCAAACTTTTGGTATCTGGACGTTGCTACTCCTCACGCTGCCCTTGGGTGGGCAAGGAGGTCCGGATGATGATGATGATGATGACTGTATAGTGTCACAGAAATTATCATATCACATATCCATTTTCAATCATTTCTATCATTGTTATGGTATAAAATCATAATATTGAGGACACCGTACCCTGTTTTAAATACGTGTTGATGCGGGAATCCTTGACTGTGGGTTGTGCTGACAGTAGCATCGGCGTCACAGTAAAACGGGCTGGCTATTGGTACATTTTAACTATGACATTGGCTAATTGAAAGAACGTGTTAGGGGAAAATGCTCTGATTTCGTAAGTGGTAGACATGAGTAGCAAATTTTTGCATATATTGTTCATATATATTTACACTCCAGTTTTTTTTAACTATTTCACCCATCAACACGTCCCGATCTACATGTATATGGATTAAACTCAATCTAAAAAATATATATATTTTCTTTTCAGATGGGAAATTTATACAGCTGACATAGGTGAAAGGTAGTGGAAAGTATAATTGTATCCAAAGGCAGACCTCTGTACAACGTTGATTATCACATTTATCATAGTTTTTCTTATAATGAGAATTTATTTATTGTGCTGTACGTCCTTATCATGAGGAAATATTCCTGCGAAAAATATGGAAAATTATCTCAAATGTATAATTATAAGCTCCTCAGTTTCATTACGAGGATTTATCATTACCTCTATTTTGCCACGAACTGGCAGTTTGGGACCACTGTGCGTCGTAAGGCAAGAGACAATTTTATATGAGTGAAAGGCTGAAAGTGGAAAAAATGGTAAAGGAAAGTTGGAATAGGAAGATTATACGTCAGGGAAGCAGGTAATCTCTTGAGGCCAGGCATGTATTTCCAGACAACTTTATTCACATCCGTAGATTTTTTTTTTTTTTTTTTTTTACTGGACAGGCTAGATACAACTTTCAGTACAAACCTACACCTTTTTTAAGTTAATTAAAACATACTGAAGTAACAAGAATACATTTTTAAAATGATACCGGATTCAAGGGATGATGTAAGTTTTTTTCGAAAAACGAAAAGAACGTTTAAGGTGGACGATGGAGCAGCAAAGGAGTGAAGGGAATGGATGACAGAGGGCTAGGAGGAAAGGATTATATGTCTGAGTGACCAGGAGTTTGTATGTCACAGATCAAAATCGACGGAAGTAGTTTATAGGCGATGGCTTGTTATCACTGATGTACAGTAGCCAAGAAGTGAACTGATCTGGGTAAAGGAAAAATCAGTGGGCATCGGCTATGGATGGTATATAAACTATTAATAAACGGGACCTGGTTATGTATGGTTTAAAACTTACGGTGCAGGCCATAACATAGGATATCTAATGGACTGAATTTTAGGAAATGAGGCTACTTGTTCATGTTTTGGGGAGTCATTCCACTGGGGCTGATAATAACGAGGATGTATAAATAAAGCAAATGTGCATTTTTCTTTCCTATGCATTCAGAAAAAAACATGAAAACTGCATATCTAATCCTGCGAAGTACATACCGAATTGAGAGAATTACAAAATGATATTACTGCGCCATAAAAGAAGCTACCATCCCGTTGTAAAAGCCCCTTGACTGCAGTGGTGGCATATGTGAAGGAGTGATATCTTTGGATGCACTCAGTGAGTCGTTGCAGCAGCAGCAGCGGCAGCAGCAGCAGCAGCAGTAGTAGTAGTAGTAGTAGTAGTAGTAGTAGTAGATGTTGCTGTTGTGGTGGTGGTGGTAGTAGTAGTTGTAGTAGTAGTAGTAGTAGAAGTGTATTATAATTATTTAGCAGATGGCAGTCCATTTTACAATGCAATATCTGTCCTCCTTCCCCTGTTTATAAGTGTTGGATTAGGGCTTGCACTCATAAAGGTAATGGTGGAAAACTTGATATAACTGGAAAAATTATCTTGGAACCAGACGAAGTAACTTGAGAAATGTCGTTGAACCCCACGTGCTCTCTTTCCCCTATGTCTGATCCTTTTCATTTTTTGGAGGAGGCTGACCACTGGCGGGGTCACTCTCCCGAAATATCATATCACAGATGAAAGTCCATTGTTCAACATGTATTTAAATATCAGAGCTATATCTGCACCCCTTTCACAATTTCTGAGAATATATAATTTGGTGAGGGGCACACCCACCTTACAATTATGGTTGGAAAATCGTGTATAGTGGAAGACCTTTGGAGGAGCCTGACGAATACACCTGGGATATTTCATATGTAGCCATCAAATAGTCTAGGAAGAGTTAAGGCACAGACACACAGACAGACAGGCTTAATCTCGCGCAGCAGTATTGGGCGAGTTGCTGAAAATCATAACATCCTGCTTCGCCTCAGTGATGAAAATCCTTTAGGCAGAAGAGATTAATTCGGGGTGAGGGTGGTAGAAAGGTTAAGAACAATTATGAAAAATATGGCAGGAGTAGGTTTACGTTGATTCTGGAAAGAAAGTGGAGGGAGAGTACACAGCTCATATTATAACAAAACTGTGGCCATGAAAGATTGGGTGAGTGATGATAACAGTTGGAACATGTATTGGAAGGGAATGGTGAGCTACGAGACCAAAGAGAGGAAATATTTTCACCTGAGCTCTCTCAGATCTACTCATGAAAAATTTCGCCACTAAGGACACCAAAGTCTGTGTCTGGGTTTGCGTATGAGATCTGTGTTGTGTCCACTATCTACCATGTCCTGGAGTAGTATGTAGGTGGGAAGCCAAGGGGCAAAAGGTAATGAATAGCCAAAGCAAGATGACCATGAAAAAACCTGTGTGTTTGAATATTGCTAGAAATTAAATATTTTCTCAACCACTGGGATACTAGAAACTAACATTCTTTGCAATTAACAGAATGGAGTGAATTCGGCAGTGCCTTATGTGATCAAGTTGATGGCGTCAGTGGTCTGGGGTGCTGGCATTTCTGTCCTCTCTACCAGGAACCTAATCACAGTGGCAGTCGTCAGGAAACTCTCCACAGGCATAGGTGATGCATTTCCCAATAATACGTTTTCATATTCTTTGCATTATAAATAACCGTTTTCTTTTTGGAAGATTCTGCAGCTGAACATTATGTAGTTAGTGGAATCATTTTCATCATTCATCGTTTTATCTCGTTTTAGCTCATCTTCCCCCCCCCCCCTCCGGAATAAAACGGGATGAACAATATCCATAAATCAAAAAATGAAAAATGAAGACGATACTCTTATTAGAGAACTAAAAGGAAGAGACCATATATCCATTCTCTAACCATGTACTTTGTAAGTCTTTGAATTTCTGACTTCACTCCGCTGGGCAAGTCAGTCTACTCTCCCCAGCTTCACCTGAAGCTGAAGCTTAAGAAAGGGATGTAACCCTTGTCATATGAACTTCCATGCACACTTCATTCATCTACTTCTATCTTTCATTTTCTCCATTGTCATCGTGTATTACTTGCTTTGTCACATATTTACTGTATCAAGTAATCTTAACTTTCCACCCTCCCTCCTGCAATCAAACTCAGTCACATAATTTTCTTCGGCCTAATCATGTATGCTTTCTATGTGACACCATACCAGTTAGCAATAGAGTTGCTAATTCCATATTTTTCAGAACGCTCTACATTTCTTATCTGTATTATAAATGCTGCTGTGTCCCTCCCATCCCTCCCCCGCACCTGTGTGTGTGTGTGTGTGTGTGTGTGTGTGTGTGTGTGTGTGTGTGTGTGTGTGTGTGTGTGTGTGAAAACTGGCAAAAGAAAAAAAAAGTTACACTCGTTGACGGTTCATCTAAATGTTCAGTCATCATAGCTGAAGCTGCATCTTGTTTCAACTCCCTGCTCATTGTGACCATGCAGGGTTTCCTTGACTGCCTACTTACGATCATTAATGACTGTCATTACTCCTCTCTGCTTGTGACTCGTAGTAGTTTTTAATTAATATTTGTTGAAACAAGAGGGGCATATGTTACCCCATGGGCTTATAAAGCGCTTGAGGAATATTATATCTCTTGTCGTAACTGAATAAAAATTTTGATAGTCCTGGATCAGTCGAAGGTTGTTTGATATTTCTCCCTGCGATTTAAAACAGCTCAAGATAGCCTAAAGTCCCAACGACTTTGTATGAAAGACAAACAAAATACTACTGTATATCACCCAGTTACCTCCAAGTTGTCTCAACCCAACACTGGTCCTCCCATCGCTTGCATCGCATAGAAGAGGTCTCTTCTGTGTTCTTTGTTTTATAATCAGTGCAGAGAAGAACGTATTTGGCCACTTTTCCAGCAAGGCAGTTCGTGATTTCCGTGTCTTCTTTCAGTTGCTCCAGTTGCTTGACTTTCTGTATGTGTCTCCCCAGAAGTATGTTATTTTTGTATTTCCTGCTTTTTTTCGCCTCTCAGAAGCTCAGCATGGAGTCCTTCACCGCTCTTGAATTTTCTTCTATTGGTGAGCTGGTGAATGTCGTCCAGGAGAATTTCAGTTTCCAGGCACTTATGCCATGGCCTTGGTTTGGACGGAACTAGCAATTAAGCTCCAGGTTAGGCAGCTCCTCTTGATACTCTGATAGCGTCTTGTTTGTGAGGTTGAGATAGCCGATAGTGTTGTCAGGGAACTATAGTTGTCCTTCGTTAAAGTGGATAAGTTATTTGTGGGTCTTGTTCTCAGTGATACGTTGATGGTGCCCAGTTCTTCTTGCAGGGTAATATTGATCTCTTCAGAGGCCTCTTGTTGAAGACTGCATTCGTTCGATCTTCACTGGGCGTCCTGAAGGTCTGTTTGGAATGATCGAGAAGGAAGTATTCAGAGTTACCAATAAACCTGCTGTATATCCACATACATCAATGAAATAAGGATTCCACCATCAAGCCGTACATCAGGAGAGCATTAAACCACTCGACCAACTGAAATACCCCCCCCCCCATCAGGAAACTGAAAGGGCTACGTAAGTGCTTTTCAACAATGGACACACCAACCTGGATATCAATGATATAACAGGTAAAAAGAGTTAGAGAAATGGTACCAAGGAAATGAGAACAGACCCAGTCAAGATGGCCAGTGCATAAAATTACCATACAAAGCCCATATGCATATAGAATTAAACACAGAAGAGATGGTACTGAAACGGATAATCAAATTATACGTGAAATCGTCTAACCCCCAAATACCGCCAATCTCGTCATATATTAAAAAAATAAGAAAACTTCATGACTGCTCAGAAGGAGCACAACTAAACAAACGTAAGACCTGCAAAAGGATCATCTTGTGTACAAAAACACCTGCAAACTAGATAACTCTGAGTCCCAACCCTCTTTAAATATTGGATACTCGATCACAAAACTCACCAGAAGAATTAATCTTCACCTCCAGAATAGTATGCCCAAAACACACGCCAAATAGTGTCATAAAACCCACCTAACCAGACAATAATGGATGAAAACCCCGTCACAAGACACCTACAGATATTAGAAGGCCTCATCATCTCATCAATGATAGAGTCCCAGCCATGAACCTACAAGCAAAAAATTTGGCAAAGATTCTGTCCTTGCAGCCTGCTCCACCTCTGATGGTACAAGGATCGGGACTGATGACATCAATTCACATCTGAAATCCTGGCTGCTCTCAATGGCTGGACGCCACTCGCCTCCTATTGGTCACTTGCCTTATCTCTGCTTGTATAGTATATGTAACACCCGTATATGCCATTTCTTTTGGATTTTTGGACCACTTGATCGACTCTGTTCTCTTTTTTTTTTTTTTTTTTTTTTTTTAAACCCTTGTCCGACTATTAATTTAACGACATAGTATCTCGTCCTCTTGCTACACACTGGACTTTGTTATTCTTTTACACACTCCTGCTAGCACCACCGCCACTAACACTTCCCAGCTGTAGTAAGAAGCCGAACTCCGATTATTTTTCTCAATTAGGTGTACAGTATACACGAGGGAGGATGGGCCCATTAATAGGGGTGGTTATTGAAGGCGACTGGGGTGGCATTCCACTCTGATAGGGTCGAGTTATAGGTAAGTTTGCTGGTGGGAGTTGCTTGCTCGGATAGGGATGGTGAAAGTGCAGCATGTAAAAACAGAAATGAAGATGTCCAAAATAATACCGCGCATTACTAACATGAATAAAGACATTTTGATTCACAGAATCACCAGTCTTTCATTTTGAAAAGTTTAATGTAGTTTTGTCCAAATTCTTTAACACTCGAGATGGCTTTAAAGCCACCTGTAGAAGTGATAATAGTGTTTCGACTCCTGAAATATGAGTTGATATAATTTGCTATGGCAGGTGTTGATACATTACCACCCCATGAACTAATGACAAGAAAAGACAGTATTTGTGAAATGGCTAGATAAGCACATTGGACAACACTCTGATGAAGAAATACAAGAGGAAATCTAAGAGCATAATAACTGGCTACAAGTAGGGGAAGTAGAAATACTCTTACTCTTGCGAATATATGCTTAAATAAGATCCAAAGAAACAACAAATGCAAAGAAAATACTAAGTGGGCTCCAGGCTTACAACAGTATGTAATGCGTGAGCAGTGTCAAGAGGAAAAGTATATCAGTCTTCTGACCTGCTCTAAATGATATGCAAAAGATGATCACTAGGCAAAAACTGCAATATCCAGGAAAGTATGTGTTCAGAGTGGGGGGAAACTGGTCACCACAAAGCTTGCTCAATCCGCATAAGGGCGAACAATGACCAGGCTAACCATAGTAAGCATGCAATGGCCTGTCCCATATTCAAGGAGAAGCTCAACACCAAGAAGGACACAGAAAAAGGAAAAAAACAAAAAGAAAAACAAACATTTGAGAGCCAAATGCAGCCCGCCAAAATATACTGTTGGCTAAGGTAAAAGCCACCTAAAAACTAAATTTGAGGAAAACTCGCAAAACTCTAGGGAATTCAGTCACTGCATTTCACAAAAGCCAGTACATATGAAAAGATTCATGGCTGCTGGCATTCGGTCGACTTTGATCAAATCCTTACCAAAAGTACTAGGCTTCTGCACATGCATATAGCTGCTCATTCCTGAAGGTTTGGTTAAAATTCGTCCACAACTTTTCGAGATATTTTGGCAACACACACACACACACACACACACACACACACAGGGATTCAATCTAGGCGGACGTGTGACACCGGCGCTCCGTACCAAATCATCACGGCCAGTGGCATTACCTAAATAGTATCTTTGTATGAGTCAAGCTCAGTACCAGGTTAGACTAAATGATTGTTCATTATAAAAAGGAAAAAAATAATAAGTTTCAACAAGACTTGTAAAAAAAGGAAATAGAACCAAGACGAAAGAATACACTGAGTCATCTCTGAGGTTTGTTTAGACTACAACAAGACGGAGATTGTAAGTATATGCTTTGCACTTTAAGTATTGCAAAATGGATACATACTTTAGTAAAACAAATTTGGAAAAGAAAAGGGATAAAGGTAAAAAGCAAAATAATGATTTCTACCAAGAACTGGTTGAAGTAGAGACCCACAATAGACTGGTTGAACGTGTAAACAAACTAGAAATGGCTTTCAAAAATGAAATTGATGAAATAAAGAAGCAGATGCACTTGCAAAAGGAAGAAATAGAAAAACTAGGAAGGGAGGCCAATAAGAAAGACACAACCACCAGTGAACTAACCATGGAATTGAGTACACTTAGGAAGAAAATGAGTGAAATGGCAAATACGGTAGTCAATCACGAGAGTGTTATGGAAGAGTTCAAAAATGACACAGAGACAATTAGGCAAGTTAGCAGTCTTATTGACCAGAGCAGTGATATTGAGGAGAAGATAACACAAGTAAATGAAGCTGTGCAAAGCTACAAAAATGATGTAGAAACCACGTATGCTGAAATGGTGAAAGTAAAGAAAGATTTAGAAACAAGGGTGGAGGAAAAAAGCATTAAAAAGGAGGTGAAAAGAATAATCCAAAACAATCCAAAGTTAGTCAGAAATTCAGTAGAGAAAAACAAATCAATAGTAATCACTGGTATAGAAGAGGATGAAGTTAAAAACAAGATCACAAGAGACAAAAAGGAGATGGCAAATGTAATGAGCTTACTGAAAGAAGTATCAGAGGAAATCTGTAGTAAAGGCATAGAGGAACACAAAAGGTTAGGGAAATACGAGAAAAGCAAGACAAGACCTCTAAAGGTGACTTTCCAGAGTGTAAACACTGTGGAAGAGATACTAAAAAATGCAAAGAATCTTAAGGAGAAAGAGGAGTTCAAAAATGTATGGATAAAAAGATGCCTAACACAAGAGGAACTGGAATTACTGAAAGAGAAAAGGGAGGAAGCAAAAACAAAAAATGAGGGAAGATCAGAAGAGGAGAAGAAGAAATTTTTTTTTACAAAGTAATAGGATTGCAGGTACGAAAGTGGTACACAAACAGGATGGAAGAAAAAGGAGGAAGATAGTAGAACCATGTCATGACAAGGATATAAACAAGATGATAAAGTTGATGTACTCAAATGTGGATGGAATGGTATCTAAATTACTAGAGATGAATGATTATGTCAGAGAAAATGAACCACAAATAATATGCCTAACTGAAACAAAATTAATACCAAGGATATCAAATGACATACTAAACTTAGAGAAATACAATATATGGAGAAGAGACAGATATTTTAAAAAAGGAGGAGGAATTATAATATTAACTAAGAAAAATATAAAAGTCAAGGAAATAAAACTAGATATACCATCACAAGTAGAACTGATTCCAGTAGAGATCGACACATCTGAAGGTAAAGTAATTGTAGCCAATTTGTACATGCCACCCAGATCAAACACATGGGAAAGAGACGAATATGAGGACCTGGCAGAGAGTACAATTCAGAGAGTAAGATCATTGCTACATAAAATGGAAGAGAAATCGGGAAGAATTATACTAACTGGGGACTTCAATACAAATATAAATTTGAATACTCTAGATATAAATAGCCAAGAAAGCTGTTGGGATCAAAAGCTCCTGGATCTCGTACAAGAGTTTTTCTTAATGCAACATGTGAGGGAAACCACCAGAAAAAGAGGACTTGATGTACCTTCAGTGCTAGATCTAATATTTACAAGGCAAGAAAATGATATTGACAGTTTAATATATCACCCTCCACTCGGCAAAAGCGATCATGCAGTACTAAATTATAACTTCAGGATAGCATATGACATAGTAAACAGCAATGATAGTTACAAAAAGAGCCTAAACTATGAAAAGGGAAATTATCAAGACCTAAAGAAGTATTTCTTAGAAGTTGATTGGGAAAATGAGCTTAGAGGACAAGATTTAAATGCTCTATATAAAAAATTTTGTGAATTTTATGAAATAGGAGTCCAGAAGTACAACCCACAGCACAAAGAAGCAGATAAGAAAATACAGAAATGGTTCAATACAGAATGTAAAAAATCAAAAGAAAGAAGAGATTTGTTGTGGAATAGATACAGAAGATACAATAGTGAAAGGGCGTATAATAATTACAAACAGGCAAGAAACGACTATACAAGAATAAGGAGGGAAGCCCAAAAACAGTTTGAGGAGGATATAATAAATATAAGTAGTGATCAACCAAAGCTGTTTTACAGCTATATCAGAAGTAAAACTAAAGTAAAAGATATAATACAATCCATTACGGACGAGGGAATCACTTATACACAAGAGAAAGATATTTGTGAAGCACTAAATAAGAATTTCCAATTAGTTTTTACAGAAGAAAAAAATTATGAGAGGGACTATGTGGAACACGCATGTCCACACATACTACCAGATATACAAATAGCAGAAAAAGTAATACAGGAGGAATTAAATAGATTAGACAGAGGAAAAGCAAGTGGTCCTGATGAAATTTCATGTTAGGTATTACGAGAATGTGCAAAGGAGTTATGTAAACCATTATTATTAATTTTCAAGAAATCCTTGAGTCAAGGTAAACTACCTGATATTTGGAAAAAAGCAAATATTGTCCCCTTATTCAAGAAAGGAAATAGACAAAATCCACTCAACTACCGACCAGTATCACTGACCAGTGTTGTAAGCAAGGTATTAGAAAAACTTATAAGAAAAGCTTGGGTAAATCATCTAGAATAACACAGTATGATAACAGAAAGACAGTTTGGTTTCAGAAAAGGAAAATCATGTGCTACTAATCTGTTGAGCTACTATGACAGAGTAACAAACACAATACAGGAAAGGGAAGGATGGGTGGACAGTATCTATTTAGATTTCAAGAAAGCTTTTGACACAGTACCACACCAAAGACTTTTATGGAAACTGTACCATCAAGGAGGAATTCGAGGCAAACTGTTTTGTTGGATGCAAAACTTTCTCATAAAAAGAGAAATGAGGACAGTACTAAGAGGAAACTACTCATCATGGAAAGAAGTGACTAGTGGAGTACCACAAGGTTCAGTGCTGGCACCAATCATGTTTTTAGTGTATATAAATGATATAAACAGTAACACTGGAAATGAGAGCTATCTGAATATGTTTGCAGATGATGCAAAAATACAAAGGAGAATTACTAGCACAGACTCTTGTAGGGAGCTACAAGAAGAATTAAATAAACTTCATGAATGGAGTAGTACATGGCAAATGGAATTCAATGTGGACAAGTGTCATGTAATCAAGCTTGGTAAATGTGGAAAAAGACCTGATTGGGATTATAAGTTAGGAAATAAAACCCTATACACATCAGAAAGAGAGAGAGACCTAGATGTGATTATCAATAACAGACTATCTCCGGCTGACCACATCAGCGAGAAGGTACGGAACATGTATACACTGCTTGCAAATATGAGAATAGCATTCACATACGTAAATGAAGACATGATAAGAAGGATAATAACATTCATTAGACCAACCCTGGAATATGCATCAGTAGTCTGGAGTCCTCATCTCAAAAAACACATAGACAAGATTGAAAAAGTTCAAAGGGCCGCTACAAGATGGATACCAAGCTTAAGGGACCTAAGCTACAAAGAAAGACTAAATAAACTGAATCTACCAACACTACAGGAGAGAAGGAAAAGAGGTGACATGATAATGCTATATAAATGCATATCAGGAAAGGAGAAAATAGACATAAATGATTACTTAACACATGGAGAAGCATCAGCAAGAGGACACTGCAAAAAACTGCATAAGAAGAGGTGATAAAGACGTAAGGAAATTCAGTTTCCCAAACAGAACAATTGATCAATGGAATGCACCACCGAATGAAATAGTGTGTGCCAAAACGATTCACAAATTTAAGGATATGTATGATAAATATGGTTTAAGATACGGGACAGTACGAGCTTGACTAATTCCTGTAAAGATACAATTAGGTAAGAACAATTAGGTAAGAACACACACATTGACAATAACTGGACAGTATGGCCTAGCCTTGCTAAAAGTGGGCGATAAAAATAGAACGTTGACTGAAATGGTCAAGGCAGCAACAAAAGAAGCAAACAATGCAAAAGACAACGCAAATAACACTGCGTGATGTAAAGCATACTAAGATCTTGATTTGCAATCTGCACTATTGCTAAACATCAGGAACCCTGGGACATACAAAACATACGTAAAGAAACTGAACAGGATGCTGAAAAACAGTAACTTGCCAGAGATTTGGTCTGACAACCCAGAATCTGCGGGATTACTTCAGGCAACTGTTGCAACCCCCGACCCTATAATGACGGAAACCGAGACGGCTGATATTTACACAGTGAAGCGTTCAGATGCTATGGCAACTTCTGGAATAATACAACAGAAAGATAAAACCAACAATGCAATACCCTATATGCAAGGAACTGAGACACAAGCTGGCACCCTCTAAAGGGGAACCAGCATAACAGAGGATGAACACAGGCGCCCTTCATACTCGGGCACAACAGAAAGGACACACAGGAGATTGTCCCTTGGGCAACGTATTGTGACTTACGCAGACGATCTCGAACTTACAATTTATGTAAGCGAAAAAGCACCATTCCCAAGAAAAGAAATTACACATAACGAAGTAATTAAGAGAACAATGACTGGGATAATGAAACTAGGTTACGCCGACCAGGATAAATCAATGATCAATTAAAATAAAATGACAAGGTAAAAAGAAAAAGCTAGATGCAGGTTCCTTCATGGTCTCCAAGCACGTCTACCTGTGTATACTCATATGCAAGAGAAAAAAAATCAAAGCTCTAATATGAATGAGAACATTATAACTGCACAGCACTATCTGTCTGTATAACTACAGCCACACACCTTTACTCCGTAAGAGGTGGCCACAAATGAATCGCCTCCATGTTGTTCTATCCCCCATCATTACGGTGCCCTGTCCTCAGCTTGCCTCCTGTCCCATATATCTCTCCACTCCATCCATCCATCTCATCCTCGGTCTCCCCCTCCACTTCGCTCACATACACTCTCCTCGTTATTCTCTCACTCGCTTTCCTTTCCATGTGGCCTGGTGGCCAACCACTTCGATGAATTTCTCCTAACGCTTTCTATCATATCCACATCCACACCACAACGCTCCCTCACTTCGTCATTTGCTAGTCTGTCTCTCCATGTAGCTCCACGTGCTCGTCTCAAATAAATCATTTCCACTACACACACTCTTGATTTGTGTCCTTTCGACAAGGTCCAAGCTTCTCTTGGTATTACAATACTATCATACAACGGCTTTTTTACACTCCAGCTCACATCCCTGTTTCTTATCACTGCTTTCAAAGCACAACACAATGTACGTTATTAGATTGCTAATAAAAACGAACTAACTAATACTTACCTGAATTTAGACCCTGATATAATACTGATAAATGGCTCACCGAGCAATTCTAAAAAAAAAAAAAAAAAAAAAAAAAAAAAAAAAAAAAGACTGTCTGCCAGTCAAATAAAGGCAACGACTTAAATGATGATGTACAGTAACAATAACAATAAAAAGAACAATTAACCACATAATAACTGAATATTAATAGTGAACGCTTAGCTGTAAAACTCCACACAGTTTTAGATGCAATTGGTACTATGTACCTTTCACCAAGACGCCCCAATCTACCATGTTACGATCAACCAAGGAGAGCCAGCAACACTCAAAAATCGCATATCATTGGGGGCTTCAGTGCAAGACATCGCGCATGTATGTACAACAACAACAGCAACAACAACAACAAGAAAGATAATAATGATAATGTAGCACATATACTAGGTACTATAATTAAAACAGGAATAATAATAACTTTGGGGCTAAACTTTCTCACAAGACTTGGACCAAAAGGTACCACTACGCCTGTTAGAATTTTCAGTAACTATATATAAAGATCATTTGAACTATTATATACAACAAGGACCGTTAACATGTAATTCCCGACTTCCAGTAATTTCCAGTCTACCTACTTTGCCCATCCAGTTTTTTTTTTTTTTTTTTTTTTTCAATAACAGAACGGAGGAAGGAAAAACAAATGGAGAAAAAAAAATAATCCATACACCAGATTACTGGTGTCCTCTGTTCATAAAATATCTGTAACAGTTAGACTTGAAGAGTTGTAGGTTGAAATTTGGAGGAAAACAACTCTGGGGAAGCGAGTTCCAGAGAGATGCAGTTCGGGGAATGAAAGAATTCTGATAGGCAGAAGTTCTGCAATATGGTTGAGTGACATTCCAGTCATGAGCGCTACCAGATGCCCGTGTAGCACGAGGGAAGGCATGGAGAGGTGGCACCATGGACGCAACTTCGTCTGAGCATTTGCCAAAAAAATATCTGTAAAATAATGCAAGGGAGGCAACATTCCTTCTTACTTGCAGGGGAGGTAGTTTATATGTAATGGCAGGGTTGTTAATGATTCTAACAGCTTTATTCTGAATTTTGTCTAGTTGCCTTAATGCAACCTCTCCACAACCATTCCACAAGGGTGAGCAATATTCAAGCTGAGAGCGCACATGACTCTTATAAATTATAGCTAACTGCTCATCGGCGAAGAAGTTACGGACTCTGTACAATAATCCAAGTTTCTTTGAGGCAGTTTTAGCAAGTGATCTGACATGAGAAGTCCAGCTGAGGGCACTGTTAAGTGAGACACCAAGAATTTCAATACTTTTGGAGATGGGAATATTTGTAGCACTGAAGGTAATGTACGAGTCTGGCAATATCTGTCTATTAGTAAACTGTATATATTTAGTTTTACTAGCATTAAAAGAGACAAGGTTGTTTTGTCCCCATTCACTGATTGTAGATAGATCTTCATTTATGGAGATGGCTGTATTGAGTTGAGAGGTAGAGATATTAGACTTTGTAAATGGATGTCTGAGTGTGAATGAACTATGTAGTGTTGAGTCATCTGCATATGAGTGAATGGGATTGTGAGTGACAGATAAGAGATCATTAATATGAACCAGAAATAGGGTTGGCGCCAAAACTGATCCCTGCGGCACGCCGGCGTTAATTGAGTGGAAATTCGAATATACATCATCTACTTTTACTCTTATTTTCCTGTCACTAAGATAAGAAGAAATCAAAGGAACAAAAGACGTTAGTCCATAGCAAGGGAGTTTGGACAGCAGGGAACGGTGCCATACTCTGTCGAAAGCTTTAGAGATATCAAGAGCTACTGCATGAGTTTCTCCAAAAAGATCTATTGATTGATGGATGGTATGAGTTAAGAGATTGAGTATGTCAATGGTGGATCTTTCGTGGCGAAAACCGTATTGTCTATCATTAATTAAGTTGTTGGATTCAAGATGTTTAACAATATGCTTATTAATTAAAGTTTCAAATACCTTACCAAGAGAAGATGTGATAGCTATTGGTCTGTAATTGGAGGGGTCAGACGAACCAACATTTTTGATAACCAACATTTTTGATAAGCTAGGCAAATTGGGGAAATATACGAAAGCAAGCTAGACCAACAAGAATTACCCAAGATATGACAGCCTAACACACAAAATATAAACATTTAAATACACATTTTGACATCAGTTATACAGACAGCAGCTAAAAAGAGTATTACCTATACTTTCTACAAAACACTGCCACATTACATAATGATTAAAGTGCTTAAACACATTCAAACATTAGACAACCAACAAATAACACACTTGATACCAAGAAACCTTTGGTGCGGACGTTAACATTTTGAAAAATAGTAGACTATTACAGGGGAATTTTATGAAAGAATGTATCATGTTAGCTTAAAGAAGACGGGAAAGAATTATCGATAACACTGACTCAGAAAACCACCGACCAAAACTTTAGACCAGAATAAAAAAATAAAAAAAAGTATGGAGAGAAAAACGATGAAAACATCCATTATTAGAGATGAGAATGGTCCTAAAGTAACATAAGACTAAGATACTGAGACGGGGATTAGAAGAGAATGGGCTAGTACCTTCAGAATAAATGAGGAAGAAAACAGTGACTTTGACAGAGAACATGAAACAAATATAACTACTTAGGTCAGCTCTAAATCAGGACGAACTCAGCATAGGAGGAGTAGACTGTAGCACCAGTCGAGCAGGGCAGTACTCCCGAGGTGGATGGAAAGCTGATGACAGGGAGTGCTGGAGCTCCCGTTTCATCAGCCCTCAGGACTAGTTCCTGACCATCCCCCCTTTGCTGAACTTGTTCAGTGTCTCAGTTACACAGAGAGTAGGCCAGCATGCTCTCCAGTACAAATTTCTCTAACTATCTACACCAAACTACATGCACAGTACACACTACACTTCCTATTCAAAATTTAACTAAAATGGCGTCTCTGTACCAAGCCTCGGAGTCCCCAGAGGGGGGGACCATAAATGCCCCCACCATCCGCCCCTCTCCCGGTGACGACTCGAGGTGCCTGGAACCACTGTCTGACTCTCTTCTTCTTCATTTCTGCAACATTCGCGGCGTTTCCTCTAACTTTCGCTCTGTTGAGCACCACCTCTCCTCCTCTAAACTTCACCTTCTTTTTCTAACGGAGACTCAGCTGTCTGAGGCAACTGACAGCAAACCCTTTTCTGTGTCCTCCTACTTTCTCTATACTCATTTCAAAGCCAAAGGTGGCTGTTGTGTATATATACACAACGACTTATCTTGCTCTCGTGTTCCTGAACTCGATTCTTCTGAATTCTCTACACTCTGGCTTCGGCTTTCCTGTCATTCTCTGACTAAATATATCTGTGCTGTTTACTTATCCCCTAATTCTACTGACTATCAAAAATTCTTCGACTATCTTACTTCTACAATGGAACACATTCTATCCATTTCTCCTTTCTCTGAAATCTCCTTTCTAGGAGATTTCAATGTTCACCACCTCCTTTGGCTCTCCTCTCCTTTCACGGATCCACCTGGTGAACAAGCCTACATCTTTTCTATCCTTAATGACCTAGAGCAGCTTGTACAGCACCCTACCCGTATCCCTGACCGCCTTGGAGAGAGCTCCAACATACTTGACCTCTTCCTCACAACTAATCCTTCTGCTTACTCTGTTAATCTTTTCTCTCCGTTGGGCTCCTCGGATCACAACCTTATTACCTTAACCTGTCCTATCACTTCGGTACAGCCTGTGGACCCTCCAGGGAAACGTCGTCTGTGGCATTTTGGAGCCGCGGACTGGGAGGCCCTCAGGCAGTACTTCTTTGATTTTCCCTGGAATGATTATTGCTTCCGTGGCTGGGAGCCATCTGAGTGTGCCTTGCGCATTACGGAGGTTATTCTCTCGGGCATGGAAGCATACATTCCTTTCTCATATCCTTTGACTAATGCAAGAAAGCCTTGGTTTAATCACACTTGTTCTAATGCTGTCCGCAACAAGGAGAGGGCCTACAAAGGGTACAGGAGCCAACCCACCCCTGAATCACATCATCTTTACGTTTCTGCCCGGAATCGTGCTAAGTCTGTTCTTCGCTCTACTAAAAATAATTTCATCCATACTAAATGCTCTCAACTCTCCAACTCGAATTCTTCCTGCTCCTTCTGGCACCTTGCCAAAAATCTTTCTAACAACTTTACCTCATCATCCTTCCCTCCTCTTTTCTACTCTGATGGTTCTGTAGCTATTTCTTCTACTGATAAAGCAGATCTCTTCGCACAGACTGTCTCCTCCGATTCCACCTTAGACTATTCCGGTGCTGTTACTCCATCACTTCCCTCCTCTGACTTCCTCATGGCTGACATTAAAATTTCTTCAGTTGATGTATTTTCTGCCATCACTGGCCTCAGTACTAACAAGGCATATGGGCCTGATGGGGTCCCTCCTGTTGTTCTCAAGAACTGTGCTTCTGTGCTTACACCCTGCCTAGGCAAACTCTTTCGCCTTTGTCTGTCAACTTGTACCTTTCCTTCTTGCTGGAAGTTTGCTCTCATTCAGCCAGTCCCAAAGAAGGGTGACCACTCCCAACCCTCCAACTATCGTCCAATTGCTTTAACGTCCTGTATTTCAAAAGTTTTCGAGTCAATTCTCAATAGAAAAATTTTAAGGCATCTTTCCTATCACAACATTCTTTCCAATCGTCAGTATGGGTTCCGTCAGGGACGCTCCACTGGCGATCTTCTCACCTACCTTTCAGACTCCTGGTCATCCTCCTTTCGGGACTTTGGCGAAAGCTTTGCCATTGCACTTGACATCTCAAAGGCTTTCGATCGAGTCTGGCATAAATCTTTAATTTCCAAACTGCCCTCCTACGGTTTCCATCCTTCTATCTGTGCCTTCATCGCTAGCTTCCTTTCTGGTCGTTCTATAGCCGCTGTTGTAGACGGCCATCGTTCTTCTCCTAGATCTATCAACAGTGGTGTTCCTCAGGGCTCTGTCCTATCACCAACTCTCTTCCTTTTATTCATCAATGATCTTCTAAGCTGTACATCTAACCCTATCCACTCATACGCTGATGACTCCACCCTTCACATTTCCATTCGGTTCTCACAACGCCCATCTCAACAGTTGCTTCAACAAACAAGGGATGAGGCTATGGCACACCTAATGTCTGACTTGGCTCGTATCTCTGACTGGGGTAAAAATAATATGGTTATTTTTAATGCATCTAAGACTCAGTTCTTACACCTATCAACCTGACAAAATCTTCCACAGGGACACCCATTAATGTTTAATAATATTCAGCTTAATCCTGCATCATCCTTGAACATGCTTGGGGTTTCATTTACTCGGGACTTATCTTGGAAAGATCATATTACATCTCTTGTAAAATCTGCTTCCAAGAGATTGGGTGTGCTAAGCCGACTCCGCTCTTTCTTTACCCCTGCACAACTATACAGGGGTTTTATCCGCCCCTGTGTGGAGTACAACTCTCACGTGTGGGGAGGCTCCCCACATACAGCGCTTCTCAATAGGGTGGAGTCAAAGGCTTTTCGTCTCATTAACTCTCCTCCTCTTACTGACTCCCTTCAACCTCTGTCTCTTCGCCGCACTGTTGCATCTTTATCTCTTTTCTATCGCTACTTTAATGGTCACTGCTCCTCTGAACTGACTGCTTGCATTCCTCCACCTCTACGACAGGCGCGTAGCACCCGTCTGGCAGCAAACTCTCATTCCTTTTCTGTCCAACTCTCTAATGCAAGAGTTAACTGTTACTCCCAGTCTTTCATTTATGCAACAGGTCAGCTCTGGAACTGTCTCCCTCTGTCTGTATTTCCTGCTGCTTATGATCTCCAGTCTTTCAAACGCAGTGTGTCCAGGCATCTCAAAATGATCGGATCTTGAATTTGGCTCTCTATTGTATTTTGTTTTTCTCTTTGAGAGAACTGTTACTGCGGGCTCATGGCCTTTGGTTCCTTCTTCCTAGCATAAAGAAAAAAAAATTACGATGAAAATGGTTTAAACAGGTTGAAAGAAATTGGGAACATTACAGGAGGAGAAGAACGACATACAGTGACGAGCTTCAAAGGAAAATCAAGAGATTCATTAGAATAACCAGAAACGTCAATTAATGTACTGCCCAATATCTTGAAGGTACTACTCAATATTTATAATGCAATATTATCACTTGGCTGCATTTCTGGATCATTTAATATATCAATAATGATATGCGCTCCCAAAAAATGACAAAGGATCCGGCACCGTATGAAAGTACCATCCTCTCTCATTACTTAACGTGAAGGCCAAATTGCTGGAAATAATCAACGCAAAACAAACTAACTTATTAAAAGGCCGAATTAACGCAAAGAAAACATGGTTTCTAGGAAAGGGAGAGGTATACATACGAAAATAACAATAACAAATGAGATAATATCCAATGCGAAAGCCAGAGAAGAATATAATGCTAAGAGATGTTTCAGTAGCATTTGATGAAGTGTGGGACTCAGGATATGATGAAATTTCTTTAAAAACAGGTTTGCATGGGTAAATATAGACAATTACATTGGACCGAGATTTCATCTAATGACTCTTCATTCATTATACACTGCAGATTTCCCTCCGTTAACATCCAAAACCGAATGAATTTTATTTGCGGATGATATACACAAATAGTTATGAAACCCCCCCCCCAGGGGGGAACCACACATTCCCCCACCATCGGCCCCTCTCCCCGTGACGACTCTGAGAGATGCCTGGAACCACTGTCTGACTCACTTCTTCATTTCTGCAACATACGTGGCCTTTCCTCTAACTTTCTCTCTGTTGAACACCACCTCTCCTCCTCTAAACCTCACCTCTTTTTAACAGAGACTCATCTGTCTGAGGCAATTGACAGCAAACCCTTTTCTGTTTCCTCCAACTTTCTCTATACTCATTTCAAAACCAAAGGTGGCTGTTGTGTATGTACGCAACGACCTATCTTGCTCTCGTGTTCCTGAACTTGATTCTTCTGAATTCTCTACTCTCTGGCTTCGGCTCTCCTGTCATTCTCTGCCTAAATATATATGCGTTGTTTACATATCCACTAATTATACTGACTGTCAAAAATTCTTTGACTGTCTTACTTCTACGATGGAACACATTCTATCCATTTCCCCTTTCTCTGAAATCTCCATTCTAGGAGATTTCAATGTTCACCACCACCTTTGGCTCTCCTCTCCTTTCGCTGATCCACCTGGTGAACAAGCCTACATTTTTTCTATCCTTTATGACCTAGAGCAGCTTGTACTGCACTCTACCCGTATCCATGACAGCCTTGGAGAGAGCTCCAACACACTTGACCTCTTCCTTACAACTAAGCCTTCTGCTTACACTGTTAATCTTTCCTCTTTGTTGGGCTCCTCCGATCACAACCTTATTACCTTAACCTGTCCTATCGCTCCGGTACGGCCTGCGGACCCTCCAAAGAAACGTCATCTGTGGCACTTTGGAGCTACACATTGGGAGGCCCTCAAGCAGTACCTCTTTGATTCGCCCAGGAATGATTATTGCTTCCATGGCCGGGAGCCATCTGAGTGTACCCTGTGGATTACGGAGGTTGTTCTCTCAGGCATGGAAGCATACATTCCCTTCTCATATCCTCTCACTAATGCAAGAAAGCCTTGGTTTAATCACGCTTGTTCTAATGCTGTCCACAACAAGGAGAGGGTCTATACAAAGTACCAGAGCCAACCCACCCCTAAATCACATCTTGTTTATGTTTCTGCCCGGAATCTTGCTAAGGCTGTTCTTCGCTCTGCTAAAAATAATTTCATCCGAACTAAATGCTCTCAACTCTCCAACTAGAATTCTTCCCGCTCCTTCTGGCACCTTGCCTAAAACCTTTCTAAGAACTTTACCTCATCATCCTTCCCTGCTCTTTTCTGTTCTGATGGCTCTGCAGCTATTTATTCTACAGATAAAGCAGATCTCTTCGCTCAGACTTTCTCCTCCAATTCCATCTTAGACGATTTTGGTGCTGTTCCTCCATCACTTCCCCCCCTCAGGCTTCCTCATGGCTGACATTAAAATATCTTCAGCTGATGTATTTTCCGCCATCAGTGGCCTCAATACCAACACGGCATATGGGCCTGAAGGGGTCCCTCCTGTTGTCCTCAAGAACTGTGCTTCAGAGCTTACATCCTGTCTAGGTAAACTCTTTTGCCTTTGTCTGTCAACTTGTACCTTTCCTTCTTGCTGGATGTTTGTACTCATCAATGCTGGGAACGCTACTGCTAAAAAGTAGCGGCGCTCCCATTCCCGTTACTAGCTCGAAAAAGTAATGGCGTTACTGGTTTCGCTACTTGATACGAAATGTAGCGGCGCTTCCGCTCCTGCTCCCGCTACTTTGGATTAAAAAAAAAAGTAGAGGAAGGAGAGGTTAACAAAATTTTGTGATATAGCAATACACTATATACTGTTTTGATAATATGTCAGTCTGAGTGGTTATGTTGTGTACCAGTAATGTCAGTATGTACTTATATTGGAAAAAAAAAAATCATATACATGTCGGTGTCACTTTAATGAAGCTTAGAGCCGAAGGTATAAGAAAAAACTATTTACTGTATAATCTAACAAATGTTCTTTTACACTGTAACATCGTATACCTACTGAAAGTAACATACATAAATAAAAGGCAAAAAAATGTGGCCTACCATTAATACATATTATATTGATTTATTATATTTTCAGTGATACCTATTTAAGATATGTACGAAAACGAAAGTAAAAATGAATTGGGGCTTTCTTTTAAAGGCTATTTATACAATAGCAATGTTTTTTTTCCATTACTTTAAACTGAAAGTAACATTGTTACAAAATAATAACACAGTGAGAAAGAATTAGTCTGAGAGAGTGGGGGAGAGAGCGGGAGTTAGAGATGGGGATAGTTAGAGGTGTGTGTGTGTGTGTGTGTGTGTGTGTGTGTGTGTGTGTGTGTGTGTGTGTGTGTGTGTGTGTGTGTGTGTGTGCGTGTTGCCTACATCTAGCTAACATCCTTATTTATCTTTACTTAATCTAAATGATCGATAATTAACTAGCACATTCCTGTCTAATTATTGCACATTACTAATAAATAATAATTATTAAATTACTGATGTAATGTAGAACAAACATCATTAATTGACAGAACTGACGAAAGTATTATTTTTCGTCATTAATAAATACAACCAACCCGTCGACATATCTGTATGTACTCACCGACTCCGGACCCGTATTCGTCGCAAAATAGGGAGGAGCGCGGTAACGCGTGCGTACAACCAAAAAGTAGCGGCGCTGTCAGTTCCGCTACTGGCTAAAAAAAGTAATGGCGTTACCACCATCACTATTAAAATAGTAGCGGCGCTACATAGCGCCGCTACTATTAACGGCGCTATTCCCAGCATTGGCACTCATTCAGCCAGTCCCAAAGAATGGTGACCATTCCCAACTCTCTAACTATCGTCCAATTGTTTTAACATCCTGTTTCTCAAAAGTTTTCGAGTCAATTCTTAACAGAAAAATTTTAAAGTATCTTTCCTATCACAAACTTCTTTCGAATCGTCAGTATGGGTTCCGTCAGGGGCGTTCCACTGGCGATTTTCTCACCTACCTTTCAGACTCCTGGTCATCCTCCTTTCGGGAATTTAGCGAAAGCTTTGCCGTTGCACTTGACATCTCAAAGGCTTTCGATTGAGTCTGGCATAAATCTTTAATTTCCAAACTACCCTCCTACGGTTTCCATGCCTTCATCTATAGCTTCCTTTCTGGTCGTTCTATAGCCGCTGTTGTAGATGGCCATCGTTCTTCTAGATCAGCGGTTATCAAACTTTTTAGTGTGTTACCCTATTTGGAATATTTCAAGACTTCGCGACCCACAGCATAAAAAAGGAGAGAGAGAGAGAGAGAGAGAGAGAGAGAGAGAGAGAGAGAATAACCGGTATATAGGCTATCGTAGTTATTTTGATTATGCTAATAGGGTAATAAGGATAATTACAATTTCAATTAAGTAAATAAAATACATTGAAAGCATTAGGCATATTCTATGTCCTTGCGACCCATCAAAATTCCTCCCGTGACCCACTTTTGGGTCGTGACCCATATTTTGAGAATCACTGTCCTAGATCTATTAACAATGGTGTTCCTCAGGGCTCTGTCCTACCACCAACTCTCTTCCTTTATTTATTAGTGACCTTCTAAACTGTACATCTAACCCTATCCACTCGTACGCTGATGATTCCACCCTTCACCTTTCCATTTTGTTCCCGCAATGTCCATCTCAGCACTTACTTCAACAAACAAGGGATGAGGCTATGGCACACCTAATGTCTGACTTGGCTCGTGTCTCTGACTGGGGTAAAAATAATCTTGTTTTTATTGCATCAAAAACTCAGTTTTACACCAATCAACCTGACACAATCTTCCACAGGATTACCCACTAATGTTTAATAATATCCAACTCAATCCTGCTTCGTCCTTGAACATGCTTGGGGTTTCATTCACTCAGGACTTATCTTGGAAAGATGATATTGCATCTCTTGTAAAATCTGCTTCCAAGAGACTAGGTGTGCTAGGCCGCCTCCGTTCCTTCTTTAACTCCGCACAGTTGTTGACTTTATACATGGGTTTTATTCGCCCCTATTTACAGTACAACTCTCGTGTGTGGGGAGGCTCCCCACATACAGCACTTTTCAGTAGGGTGGAGTCAAAGGTTTCTCGTCTCATCAAGTCTCCTCCTCTTACTGGCTCCCTTCAACCTCTGTCTCTTCGCCACATTGTTGCATTTTTATCTCTCTTCTATCGTTACTTCCATGGTCACTGCTCCTCTGAACTGTCTGCTTGCATCCCTCCACCTCTACAATGGGTGCGTAGCACTCGTCTAACAACAAATTCTCATCCCTTTTCTGTCCAGCTCTCTAATGCAAGAATTAACCGTTACTCCCAGTCCTTCATTTATGCAACAGGTCAACTTTGGAACTGTCTCCCTTTGTCTATATTTCCTACTTCCTATGATCTGTTTTTCAAATGCAGTGTGTCCAGGCATCTCGAAATGAACGGATCTTGATTTTGGCTCTCTTTTCTTATTGTTTTTGTTTTTTTCTTGGAGGGAACGGTTTACGGGCTCCGGCCTTTTTTCCTTCTTTCTTGCATAAAAAAAATGAAATGAAATGGAAGATTACGTTTAATCTAAGGAAATTCAATGTGATTCATCTTAGTACCCCAGATTATTCTTGACTACAAAAAAAAAAAAAAAAAATGGACTGTTATCCCTCTTAGGCGCAGGTGGTTTGAGTTGTTAGATTGTTTAACAACCTGTAAAGTGCAACATGACACGAATCGGGTAAAAAAACAAAAAATATGATAAACATCGGCGGGAAACTTGTATCCTCCTTTGTTTGACACGATGTGCATCATGGTGCATTGTCTATCTATCTATCTATTGCCAGACGCCTCAATCCCGTTTGGGGTGGCCACAAACAAATCGCCTCCAAGTCACCCTGTCCCCCGCCATTTCACTGCCCTGCTCCCAACTCACACCCCCCTCTCTCATATACCTCTCCACCCCATCCCTCCATCTCATCCTCGGCCTCCCCCTCTCTCTTCCCCCCTCCACCTCACTCACATACACTCTCTTTGTCAGTCTTTCACCCTCCATCCTCTCCACATGGCCAAACCACCTCAGTGTGTTCCTCATAACGCTTCCTATCACATCCACATCAACACCACAACGCTCCTTTATATCCTCATTCGTCAACCTGTCTCTCCATGTGACTCCACGGGCTTCTCTTAAATAACTCATTTCCACTGCTCTCACTCTTGACTTGTGTCCTTCCAACAACGTCCAAGCTTCACTTCCGCATGTTAGAGTTGGTATCACAATACTGCCATGTAGTAACTTTTTCACATCCATGCTCACTTCCTGTTTCTTATCACTGCTTTCAAAGAACCAGCAACCTTTCTTCCCTGCTGTACCCTTTCAAGCACTTCACCCTCGAAACCTCCATCCTTACTCATCACACTACTCAAATACTTAAACGTACTCACATTTTCCAATTCCTCACCATGCAACCTCGCTGTACATTCATTGACTTCACCTCTCTCAAAGACCATCACTTTACTCTTCCCTACATTCACCTTTAGATTCCGTTTCTTACACACTCTCTCAAACTCATCCACGAAGCCTTGCAGCTCCCCTTCGTCTTCACTCAACAACACAGTATCATCTGCAAACAACAGTACAGGGAGTTTCCAAACACTATCCTCTCACACCAGGACAACTTCAACATCCACTGCCCTACCTTGTACATCTTTTATTACCCCATCCATGTACAGATTGAACAACCAACTTTCAAAAAGAAAAATTCACTTAGTTCACCATCCACACACACTGCAGCCTTCGCACCATCGTACATACTCTTCACAGCATTCAACAACTTCTCATCTACTCCATATATTCTTAACACTTTCCACAATCCTTGTCTATCCACCCTGTCATATGGTTTCTACAAATCCATGAAAGCCGCATACAACTTCTTTCCCTTCTCTAGAAGCTTTTCCACTAAAGATCTAAGAATGAATATCTGATCTACACAACCTCTTCCCTTCCTAAAGCCTCCCTGTTCTTCTCCAACTAATTTCTCTGTTCTTTCTCTAACTCTGTCAATAAGTATCCTACCATACACTTTTCCTATTATACTAAGAAGACAAATGCCCCTATGATTACCACACACTTCTTTTTCCCCTTTTCCTTTATACAAGGGAATAATTATACCTGACTTCCAATCCCCCGGGACTCTACCTTCCTCCCAGGCCAATCTGCACATCTTCCACATCCATTCTACTACTATCTCTCCCCCATGCTTCAGCATTTCACCACACACTCCATCAATTCCTGGGGCTTTCCCCAATTTAACTTTCTTCATTGCTTCCACAACTTCTATCCTACTGATTTCTTCCTGTCTTCTCACCTCCCTCCTTCTCCCAGCCATTCCCCAGCCACTTATACTCGGATTACTTCCATCCTCTATGTTCAACAATTCCTTAAAGTGTTCTCTCCATCTGCTCACTTTTTCTCCCTTCTCCACTAGTGATCTACCATTTTTTTCTTTCACTCCCCTGCTAACTTCACTTCCACCCTGTCTTACTCTTTTCACCTCTTTCCAGAACATTTTCTTACAGTCCCTCCACTTTACACTCAAATTCCTTCCAAATTCCTCATCCACTCTTTTCTTACTCTCTCTTGCTAAGCTTTTCACCTCTCTCTTTCTTTCTACATATAACTCTCTCTTCCGCCTCTCAACTTCTTCCACGCCCCTATTTCTCATCCATTCATTGTATGCTTTCTTCTTTTGTGCCACAGCCTGTTTCACCTCTTCAGTCTACCACGCTGTTCCTTGCACCCCCCTCCGTCTTCTCTTCTTTCCACACACCACATCACATGCTGCACATATTTCTTCTGTAAATATCCTACACACACACCTTCCACGTCTCCCATCTGCTCCAATTCATATTTGCCCAATCGTTCCTCCAATTCTCTCTTATACTCTGCCTTTTTCTCATCCTCTTGTATCCTTTCCACTCTCCTTGCAACTACTCCTTCCTCTCGTCTTTCCCTTCTTCTATTCCTCCATCTTACTTGAATTCTAATTCTAGCCACCACCAAGTAGTGGTCAGAAAGTCCACTCCCCCAACCTCTATAAACTCTTGCATCCATTACACATCTTCGCATCCTTTCATCCACACACACATAATCAACCATTGCCTTCCTTTCATTCAGTTGTACAGGGTGGTATTTAATGACTCGATTGGAGTCCGTGCATGAGAGGGTTGAGAGAGTAATGTTTGGCTTAAAGATAAGAAATGAAGGTTATGTTAATCATGTGTAGAAGTTAGTAAATTTATGGGCCCAGCACCAGCCAAGCTTAAACTACACATGTATCTCAGAAGAACAATAAACTAAACATCCACCTATACCTCTTATCACTCTTAGGGGCACACATTCTGAAAGTACTGAAACCATACAGAACATAGCCTTAAGATTTATACATGGTGTTTATTACCCAATGTTGGTTAGTGATGAAGAGTTTCATGTAAGAGCCACTATGAGCCCCTAAATGTTCTGTTACATAAACAGTCACAAAATATGAAAAAAAAAAAAAAAAAAAAAGTATGAATTTGTGAATGCAAAGGACATGGATAACTTCTAATCCTGACATGGAATTACTCATACATTATCTGACATTTTCCAGAAACTGTTTGGACTTGTTAAAGGGACTAGAATCTGAGTTCAAATGTAACCAGTATCAGAGCCGAAATATACCTGCTGAGCACCAAACATAACTAATTCCACAAAACTTATGATGCACATACTGAAATAAAAAAAGATACACTTGGTGAAGGATGGTATACATACGTGTATTTATGGATTCAGATCATTGTAATAATTATAATAACAGTAATTATGTCAATAGTGAGAGTAAAACTGTGATAATAATGATAACATTAATATTATTTTTAGGCAGGTTTACATTGAACATTTTTTTTTTCCATATGATTTTTATATGTTTTGAATGCTGAACTAAAAAATGAAAACAATTTTTCACCATTACATAATTTTTCCACAAAGCATTTTATATTTCAAATGTAGAATTTTTTTCATTATGCACTATGTTGTTACTGCATTTACACATAGGTATTTTATTACAGTTGTAATATTTTCTAATTTAGTATTTTTTAATACTAAAACCCAGAACAACACAATTATTTATTCGATCATAAGCAAGAATATAGCTGGAACACAACACAGTGGTCAGTCATACCAGTACTGGAGTGCAGAAATTATATCTCAGTTCGACTCGGTTGACTAGTGTGTTTGTTACTTTGCACATTTCTTTCAGTGGAGTATTTTTTTTTTCCCTCACCGTGATTCATATTGAAAATAGTGGTATATTGCACTGACGTAAGTGGCCTAGTGCAGAGATTGGCAGATATTAAAATACAGAAGAATGGATGCTTTTTATAGATTCATCTTAAAAAAGCCTGAAAGGGGTACATCTTCATAATGGCAATAAATATGCATCAATACCTGTTGTTTATTCTGTGCACTTAAAAGAATCGCAGCAGAATTTGGCAAATCTTCTTGCAAAAATCAACTACAATGAACACTGCTGGTCCATATGAAAGAACCTGAAAGTTCTTTCTATCTTAATGTGTTCACTGTCAGGGTATACAAAATTCCCATGTTTTGTCTATCAGTAGGACAGCAGAGCCAGGAATTTACAAAAGGTTCAGAAGGAATGGCTAAAACTAAAAAAAAAGAAAAAAAAATCCACAGTTTGGTGCCAAAAACATCAACGGACCTAGCTTGGTGAATCCAAATAAAGTGCTGCTACCACTGCTTTATATTAAGCTTGGATTAATGAAGAAGTTTGTCAGTCCCATCGAAAGATGTAGCCTGTTTTATGTATTAATGCCAAAAGTTGCCTGGTTTGTCTGAAGCCAAATTGAAAGAGGAAACATTTACTGGATCTGATTATTAGAAAATTAATTTCTGATGGCGAAATGGATGATGACATGAATGGCCTGAGATGAGAGGCATGAGTATCATTCAAAGATGTAACTTCTGAGTTTTTAGGAAACAATAAGGATGCATATTGCAAAGCAACTGTAAGAAATTTGCTGGTCAAGTGTAAGGAGCTGGGTTGCAACAGGAGTCTCAAAGTTCACTCTTTGGATTCTCATCTGTAATTTTTCCCTGAAAATCTTTGAGCGGTGAGTGAAGAACAGGGTGAAAGATTCCATCAGGATATCGAGGACGTGGAAAGAAGGTACAAGGGACGCTGAAATGTCAGTATGGTGGTGGACTACTGCTGGATGATTCATAGGGATGCACCAGAAAAAGGTACAAGTGACTGGCCACCAAGCGAAGTTTTGGAGCAAAAAAATGAGAAGTTATAAAGACTAGTGGAATTCTGTGCGAGTCATGGACTATAGTAGTGTTGTTTCCTTTATGTAGTTGTTTAACCCGCCGCGTTCCGGCAGATTTTCCACCACTGCCCCCCCACCCCAGTCCCGGCAAATTTGGGATTTTTTTTTTTTATAGCTGTTATCGCATATTTACAGGTCTTACGATTATATTTAGCATAATGTTAGCGCATATTTACATAGTGAGCGCATTAACTATGCCTGTTGTTTCAACTTACATTCTGTTTTTCAACTTACATTATACTTTTCCACTAACATTACACCCATTTCCACTTTACATAACTGTTATCACATATTTACAGGCCTGACTATTATAGTGAGTGTCAGATTATCGAATATTTACATTATGAGCAAACTCGCGATGACTGCTGTTTCAACTAACATTTTACTTTTCCACTCATAGTTTTCCACTTACACTATACCACTTTTCACCTAATATTACTGTTATTACTTACAGACCTTACTATTATAGTAAGCGTAAGATTATCACACTTACAGCACTTAGAGCATCATATCGCAAGCACACACAGTATCATTAATGCACTAACATGTGGTATTCTTTGAAACATGGTTCAACGCACAAGCCAATGTTGCAGTCCACACACTGGTACCTCGTGTTTTTTCTTTGAGTGGTTTCTCTCACTCGGGAACTACTACAGACGTGACACCGCCGCTGGGGTTTAGGGTGGTTCGGTTGAGGAGGTATGGTGCTGGGGAAGTGGCGTGCAGTGAGGCGTAGGGGAGTCTGTGAGCAGTGGCGGGGTGGTGGATGTGGTGGGGCCTGTCCTCTGCATATTTCACGATGATTTCGCGGGATACCTCCCTCAAAGACCCCTCGAAGGTCTCTGAGGTTCCCGTTGTCAATTCATGGAGGTAGTGACATTTCAGGACCGTGATATCAAGCAAGTGGAAGAAGAGCTTTTTGTACCACTTCTTCGTGGTCCTGGCACACTCCACACTGGAAATCGTGGAGTTGGACTGATCCACTTGCCTCATGTTGATGTTGTAGTCCAATACCAACTCAGGTTTCTAGACGTGGCGCCTCCTCTTGCTGTTGTAATCCACGGAGTCTGTGCAGTGCATGAGGGGGCGGTGTACCATCGATAAGAGGGACACTTCCCTGTTGTGGTTCCACAGGTTGGCAAGGATGTTATTTGCCCTGAAAAAAAACACCTCATTCTTGTCAAGTTTCCTCCCAACCTTGATCATATGCCAACGGTTTGTCTTTACTCTACCACAGACTCCAGTGTCGTGCAGTGTAGGTACTGTACGAGAAGGGGGCTAGTGTACCAGTTGTCCACGTACAGTACGTGACCACGATGAAGGTACTCCTCTATCATTGTCTTTACCATGGCCCAAGGGTCCAATACTTCGATTTTCTATTATGTCTGTCTGTGAGTCCGTGTACAAGACTATGTCTTGCACATAACCAGTCTTACAGTCACACTTAACAAAGATCTTGAACCCAAAACGGTGTCTCTTGCTGGGTATGTACTGGCGAAAAGAAATATTGCCTCTCCACAACACGAGACTCGTCTATGGCAAGGTCTCGATGTGGAAAGAAGGATGAGCAGAACTTTTCCCACAGGTGATCAAATACCAGCCTTATTCTCCTCATTCTATCAGTGTTATTAGCATTAGCAAGATCGTCAGCATCATGAAAGTGGAGGCGACTGAGAATTTGCTGAAATCGATTCCGGCCCATTACTTTCCCAAAGAAAGGTGTGCTGGTTATAGGGTCCGTAGACCAGTATGCAGGAATTTGTCTTTCCCATACAATACCCATCAAAAGAACCAGGGCTAGAAAGATAAACATCTCACTTCTGGTAACTGGGTAATTATACTGGAGGGAGTGCCTGTTTCTCCTACATTCACGCTCACTTTCACAGCGCTGGCTGCTTGCAAAGGTGTTAGTCTGTTCCACAATTCGCTCCACAAACTCCTCAAAGAACTGGTGGAGCTGGCGTGGATTCCTGGAGCCATGCAGCCAGACCGCCACTCCTCAGTGAAGGGGTGAATGATGGGACTGAAATTACTCCCATCTTCCCAGTCACACCGACACGCTACCGTCTCCAGCCTCGTCCCCATCGTCGCCTTCATCGGGGTGGGGAGATGGTGGTAAGGAAGGTTGGGGAGGTGGAGAGCAGCGCCCTTCCCCACTCGCACTCCTTTTCCCTCTCCCTTTTCCTTTCCCCTTTCCCTTACCTTTCCTTTCTTTCCCCACATCATGGGGCTGTGGGGAGGAAGAGAGGGAATATTGTGAGGCAAAAGATGTGCTAGGGAGCGGCTCCTCCTTGCCTCCCTGCTGCCTCACACCATGTGCTCGCATTGCCTTCCTTACACCATGACTTCACTTTCACCGCTCACTCCCCTCACACCACTTTCGCTTTCATCACTCACTACGGCCACACCACTGCCGCCTTCCCCATACAAAACATATAGTATCATATTTTACTTACATACTTGATCAGTTTCTTTAATTGTTATTGATCTCTCAATCTTAGTTGAAGTTTTGGCAATTTAATATACAGAAAACATTGGTGGGGCTATAGCCCCCTTAGCCCCTCTAGAAATTACGTCGTAACAGCATAAGCAGATGGAATAGTTGTATGGAATAATTCCTTACAACTATTCGATCTGCTTATGCTGTTAATCTTTTCCCTCTGTTGAGGTCTACTGATCATCTTATCATCTTAACCTGTCCTAACTGTGGACCCTCCCAACAAGCTGTGTGGCACTTTGGTACTTGTGATTAGGAGGCCTTCAGGCAGCACGTCTTGGATTTTTTGGAATGATTATTTGCTTCCTTAGCAAACAGCCATCTGAGTGTGCCCCATGTATAATGGAGAATATTGTTTCGGGCATGGAAGAATATTATCCCGTGCCTAATGCAAAAATAAAAAAGGCTTGGTTTAATCATGCTTATTCTAATGCTCTACACAACAAGGGAAGGACCAACAAAAGATATTAGAACCAGTCCTTACATGAATCTCATCTCTCTTATGTTTTTGCTTGGAATCGTGGTTAGTCTGTTATTCGCTCTGCTAAAATTATTTCATTCTTACTAAGTGCTCTGAGGTCTCCTACTCAAATTCTTTCAGCTCCTTTTGGCACCTTGCCAAGAGCCTTTCTGATATCTTTAGTTCATCTCCCTTACTTCCTGTTTTCCGCTCTGATAGCTCTGTAGCTGTTTCTTCTACTGAAAAAGCATTACTCTTCGGTCAGACTTTATCCTTCAGTTCCTCCTTAGATGATGATTCCAGTGTTTTTCCTCCTTCGCTTCCCCTCCCTGAGTTACTCATAGACGACATTAAAATTTCATCAGTTGATGTGTTTTCTGCCACATGTTCAAATACCCCTGGTGTGTTCCTTACTTCTCAGCACGCTTCTTGAACTCTTTGCCACGGTTCCTGACAGGTGTTGACTGGTGTAGCATACACCCTGCTCTTCAGGTGCCCCCAAAGATAAAAATCAAGTGGAGTTAGGTCGGGTGATGTAGGTGGTCAGGCAATGGGATATCCGCAGCCTATCCACTTGTCAGGGGGTACATAGCATTAAGGAAATCCCTCGTATCTCGTGCAAAGTGAGGTGGAGCCCCATCATGCTGGAACCACATTCGCGTGCGTGTTCTGAGGGGCACATCTTTAACCCACCGCGTCCCTGCACATTTTTCACCAATGACCCTCCCCAATCCCGGCAGATTTTAGAAAAGGTTTTTTTTTTGGCTAAAATCTCCGCTTTTTATGAGAAACATCAAAAATTCAGAAAGTGCTCAGTTGAGTTTAGAAATACGGTAGAATAAGAGTACCTTTACCTTGTTACCGTGTTCTCTCAGGCCAGACTCAAGAGAAAACGTTTTCTGTGAGAGGGGTAGCTATTTCAAACCATTCATAGCTGGTTAGATATTTATTTATTTGGTACGAATTTATAAGTAATACAAGAGTACACTGGTTTTCAGACAATAATATAGGCGATATAAGGGTTGTTCACTCACCAAAAATATCAACATATGGCACCTTCTTTTATGACGTTACCACCTCATCACTTCTGTTTGTTTCTTCCTCTTGCTTGTTTCTTCCTTTGTCCTCCACCTCAGGAATCACTTTCGCCTTGAATTTCGTCACTGGAGAGACCATGGTGCAACATGTCTTTACTGGCCAGGTCACTGCTAATATGTGAGTTGCTGAGAAAATGGCTTGCAGGGGGGGAGGGGGATCAGGTGACGCCAGGCATTATCCCCACCCGGCGTTTGGTAGAGGAAGGTCTCCCACATATGCCTACCAAAAATCACCCGTGAAACTTGAAAAATGTGCAAATGATGGACCTCGCAGTTGCAAAACATGTGGATATGTCGTCGGGTGTCACCTTGGCAAAACGTGGTGATGTGTCCATACGTAGTTGGGACGCGGCAGGTTAAGTAGTATGGGAAGGTCATCCTGAAGAAATCTGGTGTACACGTTGCTTGTAAGTCGTTGTGGTAGCAAAAATGGTCCGATTAGACGATCACCAAGAATACTGGCTCACATATTGATCACAAAGCATTCTTGATGTCCCTTTGTTGATACATGTGGGTTTTCTGCCACCATGTGTGTGTATTATGTTGGTTTAGCATGCCACCTCTTGTGAACACAGCCTCATCACTCCACAAAATATATGCAAGAAAACTGTTGTTCTCCCTTGCATGAGTAAGAACTACCTACAGAAATCCACTCGCTGGAGATAATCACGTTCAGTCAGAACATGGATGGGCTGGTGATGATACGGGTACAGGCCTTGTCTGTTTAAAATCCTCCATACAGATGCATGAGCCACACCAAATCGTGCACCAAGTCGATGTGTACTTGTAGATGGTTCATCTCCAATGGCATTGAGGATATCCTCTTCTACATCGAGTAGGTGCTCATCATGAGGCCTTCCTCTGTTTACTGCATGTGGATTCAGTGTGCTATATTCCCATAGTCATCATTCTACACGGAGGAAAGTAGGGCGAGATGGTTGCCTCCGGTTAGGATGCTTCAGCTCATTTCCTCCTGCTGCCCCCAACATAAGTAACACATCTGTGTACTCTGCAGACGTATATGGCTCCATGTCCGGTGCAGATTTAAGACTGCTGGTACACCCTTCTTTCTCTCACCTTCTCACAGTACCTTCAAATCACGATGCTTCGTTCAAACCCATGAGGTAATCATGATTTGCTGCTTCAGGTTCACGTTTATGTAGGTTTCATTAACCCCCCTCATCCCGACCACTTTTCCACCATTAACTCCCCCCAATCCTGACCATTTTTTGATTTTTTTTTTTTTTTTGGCTCAAACCTCCGATTTTGGTGAGAAACATCGAAAATTCATAGAGAAATTGCTCACCTGAGGTTTAAAATACTCGATCCAGGTAGGAGTACCTCCTTACCTTACAGGGTTTTCTATCAGGCTGGCTGCAAAGAAAACGAGTTCTATGGGAGGATAACTATTCCACACCACTCATAAACGGTATTTTTTATTTATTTGGTACGAATTTATATGTAGTATGTGAGTATATTGGTTTTCAAACAGTAATATAGGCATTATAAGCATTGTTTCACTCATTAACTCATCACCATACCTGACCTTTTTTTGCCACATTACCTGATCATCATTTCTGACTGTTTCTTCCTCTAATGTTTGTCCTCCACATTGTCATCGATTGGGGAATCACTCTGGCCCTGAATTTCGTACCATGGCATGACATGGCTTTACTGGCCAGGTCACTGATAACAGGTGAATTGCTGAGAAAAGGGCATGCAGGGAGGGGGGGAGGAGGTCATGCTGGGTAAGGCATTGTCCCTGCCTGGCATCTTGTAGAGGAAGGTGTCCCATGTATACGTGCCAAAAATCACTTGCGAAAATTGAAAATTGTGCAAATTAGGGACCTTGCAATTGATTCGCGTTTATGTACGTCAACGGGATTGGCAGTGACAAAACGTTTGGACGTTAATTCACGTCGACGGGACGCCGCGGGTTAATAGTGTACATTACATTGGTGTACACAAGATTATGAAAAAAATAAAGGTATTGAGGTAATGGTAAGCTGCTGATCGTTTTCATCCCCTACAGTTTCCTATTAAACATAAATGTGTAATATCATGGTAAATATAACGAATTCCCAAAAATTTCACATAGTAAAGTATATTACACTTTACTACTCTATTCATTCAGAAATTTATGAACACAATTTTTGAAACACCCTGTATTATAATTTCTGATGCAGAGTCTGATGGTGCGATGAATGACATGGAAAAACAGGTTTGGGTATCATTCAATGAGGTAATTTCTAAGTTTTTAGGTAACAATTAGAATCAAGTTTACAAAGCTCTCTCTATCTATTGGCAGATGCCATAATCCCATAAGAGGTGGTCATTTGACTCTGAGTTATTTGTTTAACGGGGAGGGGCACTAACCCTCCACCAACCCACTTGTTGAAACGTAGGGAGCACATATGGTTTGGTTATATGGTTACCACCCAGCATTGTAAATAGTTTCTTGGCTTACAGGAAACCATTTGGCTTGTCACTCTATGTAAAGCCAACTGTAAAAGAGAGAAAAGTAATAAGAAGTGACAGGAAAGATGGGAGAAATAGGCAGGCACAGAAAAAGAATGATAAAGACTAAGGAAGAATTAGGCAGCACTACATCAAGTGAGTGGATGATGGTCGCCACCACCTACCACTAATGAGAATCCAGTTTACAAAGCAATTGTGAGAAATTTGTTGGCCAAGTCTGAGGAGTTGGGTTGCAACACGAGTCTCAAAGTTCAGTTTTTTAATTCACATTTGGAATTTTCCCTCGAAAATCTTGGAGTGGTGAGTGAAGAACAGGGAGAAAGATTCCATCAGGATGTCATAGACATGGAAAGACTGTACCAGGGACGTGGGAATGTGAGTACGATGATGGACTAGTGCTTAACGACTCATGGGAACGCACCAGAAAAAGTATACAAACGACTGGCAACCAAGGAAGTTTTTGAGCCAGAAATATGAGAGGTTATATGTGAGTCATGGATTATATAGTGCTGTTTCCTTTAAGTATATGTTTAAAAAAATTACATTATCTAAACATTTTAATTTTCAATTAATTTACAACAGTATTGTATAGGCTGACTGAAATTTGTTATTTGCTATATTTCAATAAAATTTATTGTTAACTTTGTATTAAAATGTGACGTAATGGAAATATTCTCAATTTATTTTTGTGTGTATGTGAATAAGTACAATATGACAAAAAATACTCAGAATTAAAACAATTTTAATGACTAATTTTGCAGACCTGTGTTATCAGTATCGATTCCACCAGGGACGCTCCACTGGTGATCTCACCTTTCTTTCAGACTCCTGGTCATCATTCTTTCGGAACTTTGACGAAAACTTTCCCATTGCAACTGACACTTGAAAGGTTTCCGATCGAGTGTGGTATAAATCTAATTTCCAAACTGCCTTCTAACGGTTTCTCTCCATCCATTTCAGCCTTCATCTCTAGCTGCTGCTGTAGACAGCCACCGTTTTTCTCCTGGAGCTATCAGTAATTGTGTTCCTCATGTGTCTGCCGTATCAACAACTTTCTTCCTTCTTCTATGCCTTCTTCACTCTAACTTGGCCTAAAATTGCTATCCTAAACACTTTTCACTCTAACTGTGCATCTTGACCCTATCCTCTCATACACTGATTATTCTACTCTTCACCATCCCATCTGTTTCCCGCAGTGTCCATCTCGGGAGTTATTTTATCAAACAAGGGCTGAGGCTATGGCAAACTTAAAGTCTGACATGGCTAGTCATGTGCTAATCAAGGCCTAAAGAATACAACAGGTCAAACCACAGCCGGACGAAAACGCGTCTATGTTTGCGCATGACGTCATGCAGCCAGCAGAGGTGCTGGCTCGCTCAGTTCTTTTCAGGTCACTGTACTATTCACAACTATTCAGTGCTTGCTAAATGTGCAGTATTCGGGTGTTATGAAGTCTCTGGAAAGAAGGTTAAGGGTGTCAGCTTCTTTATATTATCAAGAAATGAAGAGGTTCTTTAAAAGTGGCTACATTTGAGTAAAAGACATCTTTAACCCAGGCATAGCGCGAGTATACAGTCGTCATTCTGAGCAAATAGCGTTTAAAAGGTCACTCAAATATGAACTGCTGGACATGCCAATACCTCCAAGTCAAAGAAGACTAGAGGATGATGCACTTCCAATGTTGATTTTTACCAACTTCTAAAGGCAAGAATGTGACTCACGCGTAAAAAAAAGAAACACAAAGGGATATATTTCAAAGATACTATTCAACAGCTACCCATACAGATATCAAATGGGTGGACAAATTCACTATGTTTTTCTTGCAATAACTCTTCTATACAAATCTGTCTATCTGTTTATCTTTCTATTTATCTTTCTATCCCTCTGTCTAATATATACTGAATTTATATTGCATGAGGTTCGGAGGAACACCTCAATTACACCATCTCTCTCTCTCTCTCTCTCTCTCTCTCATTTTATATTGACTTGTATACAATGTTATGTAGACATATATGTGGATATACAACATAAGAAATCGCATATATAAAGGGGGCTAATGAATATTCACTAGACTTTTTCTTGCAATAGCTATTCCATACAAGCTTTTTATCTATCTATTTATCTATGTAATGTATACTAATTATAAATAATGAGAGAGAGAGAGAGAGAGAGAGAGAGAGAGAGAGAGAGAGAGAGAGAGACTGAACCCTGCATCTACAGGGTGAGTCAAAAGTAGTGCCAAGATTCTGGGAGGTCATGTTGTTAGTATTTGTCTTGCATTATTAATTTTCTCAGTTAATTCTTTTTGTTTTCGTTTTCAAGGTTATTGCTGATTCTTATCTTCTTGTACACTGTAATACAAACGGGAAACAAACAATCAACTGACAGCCGCAGAAACAGAAATCGTACGCTACTTTTGGCTCACCCTGTTTATGGGAGTGTCAAAGGACACTGGGGAATTGCATCAGAAGGAACACCTCACCCACTCTCTCTCTCTCGCTCTAATTATATATATATATATATAAGAATATACAGCAAATTCAGTATATCAGACAGAGAGAAAATAGAAAAATACATAGGCCTACATACATACATAGGCTTGTATAGAAAATTTATTGCAAGAAATATAAAAATTTTTATATTGTGTATCCATATGTAGGAACATAATATATACATAGAAATATATACTGAGAGGGAGAGAGAGAGAGAGAGAGAGAGAGAGAGAGAGAGAGAGAGAGAGAGAAAGAAAGAAAACGGAGCTGTCAGTGAAGTCTTGGAAGTATGTACACCACAGAAAATGGAGCAGACAGGAGAAGTAAGGGTAGGGGAGAGAGGGGAAGAGGGACAGGTAGGCCGCGTGACGTCACGCCTCCTGCGCACAGTTCGACCTGGTAATCTTTAGGCCTTGGTGCCAATAGTATTGGTATCGGCACTATTGGTCATTTTGTTAGTACTGGTATCGGTACTGGTGAAAGTATGAGCAGTACTCGAATATTTTATACAATTATATACTCCAATACCAATATAATATAATTTATACATTAGAGCATTATTGATATGTAATATTATAGAAAGTTATTATCCAGTTCTATCAAATATATAATAAAATACAGTAAGATCACGGTTTTAGCAGTACACAGGCTATGTTAGTTGTAGTCTTGATACGTTGAACGATTATTGGCACTACGTTTTAACAGCTAGTTTGGCAACCCTGCTCCACAAGAACTTTTCGGGTTAGTTTGACTGCACCAATCCTGTACTGCAGTTAGACATTTCTTATCATGGTTTCTGGTTAAAGACGTAGCCACACGTCCTTTCTCGTACTTCGACATAGATGAAAATGACGAATTGAGGTATTCTGGAAAGAAGGCAGGAAATTACTGTCACGTGGAGGAAAAGAGGGGAAATCTTTTGATACAAGAAATAGTAAAAAAAACACCCGGAAAGCATGCACAAGGAAAAGAATGAAGAATTATATTAAGATGTAGCTCAAAATGCAGAAGAAAATGGCTACAGAACAAAAGGAAATTGGAGGGATATTTCAAGAAACTTGCCAAACAGACCAATGATGCATCAACATCAAGTTCTGCAAATGAAATTCAATAAACTATGGATGAAACTTATGTTAGGGAGCAAGTATGGAACATCAACTGTCTCCAGTCACAAACCATTACAAATCCATTGGAGAAATAATTGCTGCTGACAGCCAACGATACTCTGTGGTTGAAAATATTAGTTTTGAGAGGTTAATAAAAAGGTGAAACCTAATTGTTACCTGCCAGAAAGAAAGTACTTCTCTACAAAAATTGTTCCTGATAGCCTACAGATATTCATACAAAAGTACTGGATAAGGTCAAGAATACACTAAAAGAAGCAGAAAACGTCAGTTTTACCACTTATATTATTTTGAGCAAGCATTTCTGTTGAGTGTTGTAGGTAAGGTGTATGGTAGAGTGTTAATTATGAGAGTTAGAGAGGATACAGAGGGAGTGATTGGTGATGAGCAGTGTGGCTTTAGGAGAGGGAGGGGATGCGTGGATCAGGTGTTCGCTATGAGACAAGTGTGTGAAAAGTATTTAGCGAAAGGCAAGGATGTGTTTTGGGCATTCACGGATTTAGAGAAAGCGTATGACAGAACTGATAGGGAGACTTTGTTGACTGTTTTAAGATTGTATGGACTTGATGGTAGGTAACTAAAAGGGGTGAAAAGTTTTTATGTAAATAGTAGAGCGTGTGTAAGAGTGGGAAATGCTGTGAGTGATTGGTTTCCCGTGAGAGTGGGGCTGCAACAGGGATGTGTGATGTCGCCTTGGTTTTTTAATATTTATATGGATGGTGTTGTAAGGGAGGTGAATGCAAGAGTTTTAGATGGAGGTCTGAGTCTGGTGAATATTCATGGTGGAGAGTGGAATCTGTAGCAGCTGCTGTTTGCAGATGATACTGAACTGGTGGCTGATTCAGAGGAGAGATTGAGACAGATGGTAGAGGAGTTTGGAAGCGTGTGTGAAAGGAGGAAATTGAAAGTAAATGAGAATATGAGTAAACTGATGAAGTGTACGAGCTTGGTAAATGGTAGCGGGATGAATAAAGTTTTGAATGGTGAGTTGCTTGAGGAGGTAGAGTGTTTTAAGTATTTAGGGTCACATGTTGCTGTGGATGGGAGAATAGATGCAGAAGTGAAGTTTAGAATGAATGAAGTAGGAAAGGTGCTGGGAGGAATGAAAAAAGTGTTTAGATGTCGTTCGCTTCAAATGGATGTAAAGAGAAGGCTGTATGAGGGTGTTGTGGTATTGACTGCATTATATGAGGCTGAAACATGGAATACGGGTGTAGCAGAGAGGAAAAGTTTGAATGTAATGGAGATGAGGTGTCTGAGGAGTATGTACACCAGTCCTGTATGAGACAGCCCTAGCATGTATTAAATATGGACGGTGGGTGTTAGCGCCGAAGTGGTGACATGTAGAGGTTTATGGTATGTAGGAGGACTACTGGGCCTCGGGAGCAGGCTGTGAAGCCTATGTCCAGAGTCGAGCACAGAACAAAAAAAAAAAAAAATGTGTGGCATGAAGCATATGGATCGAGTGTGAAATGATGAAGTGCGAAGGAGAACTGGAGTTGTTCGGGAGACGGCTGGTAGAGTTGAGCAGAGGGTGTTGCTATGGTCTGGGCATATGAAGAGAATGGATAATGAGCGATTGGTGAAAAAGATAACTAGTTCTGATGTGAGAGGTGTAAGGCTGAGAGGGAGACCACGAATAGGATGGATAGACAGTGTGAAGAGAGTGCTGGATATGAGAGGGATGTCTGTTGAGCAAGGAAGAGTGGCTGTGCATGACAGAAATAAATGGAGAGAAATTGTGAATGAATAAATGATGACGCAGCCCTGAGGGGATATTCTCCCGCATTTGATCCGATCAGCTGGTTAGGTCAGGTGCAGGTAAGGGGATGGGTCTATTATGATGTGGCAAGGGTAAACCAGCTCTGCTGTCGGGCCCTGCTGCGGATGTCACTGATCCTTGTGCGGTGAGGATCTATCCCTTCTTCCCTTTGGGGCTAAGATGCGAATGAATGTGTTTGAATGGATGAGTAAATGGGGAGTTTGTCGTCCTGTCTCGGCTACCTCCCTTTCCTTGGGGGAAGCAGCCTAGGTATATAGATAGAAAGATTTCGAAAACAGCTTTTATTAGTCGAGCAGCACATTGTACTGATATATATTTTGAGAGATTATTGTCCTTAGAATTGCTCCATTCCAGGATCCCACACTGTTTAAAATATTGTTGAGGTGATCGAAAGTGTTATTCAGGTATTCGAAGTACCATGCTACAAGATCCCATTTTTGTACAGGATAATGGAGCTAATATTGTCTGAGACACAAACTGTGGTGGCCTCTCGTGCTTCCTCCATACAGTACAATTCGTGGTTCATGACAGTAATTCCGAACAACGAATATTTAAGGATATTACCCCAATTTGCAAGCAAACAACTGGACATTTCAGCCATTCAGACATCATGTACAACAGACTAGCTTCACTACAGAAACTGTATGAGTTGTCTGAACACAAGCTGATACAAGATGTTCCAACTCATTGAAACAGCACATATTTCATGACTAAATATATGTTTGAGTAAAATTCTACAGGTGCAGAATGCTGCCTTGATACTCCTAACACGCCTGTATTTGATGCCAACAAGTGGATATTGATTGGAAAGCTTTCCGCATTGCTGAAAATATTTCACAAAATTACTGTTCGGTTAAATGAAAAAATTGCTACTTTCTCAGTAATAATGCCTCAGATAAAGTTTCTACTAGTCTTAAAAAAAAGCCTTCAACTGACAGCAGACTGTCTGGATTTGGAAGTACTCTAACAGCCATTAAATCATCAATGAAGGGAAGCTTTGAACGCTAATTGATTACAATCCAGTACTAGCCACATACTTAGATCCCAGATGTAAGACTGCACTGTTCGCAAATACTTCTAGTGAAGATTCCAAGACATAAGAATGCAACCTGGAGAGAGCCATAATATATAGCATCAGGAAAAGGAGTGAGGCAGTTCAAGATGAAGCCAGTGGGCACGCATACTCGAGTGACGGAAGATGAGCAAGAAACTGTGAGTGTTTCTGCCAACATTATAAGTGATGAAAAAACTGATGATGACTGATTTTGAGTTTGACAAGTGCATGGACCAGCTGGTTCAACGGGAAGGAGACCTTTTAAAGTGGTAGGAAAAAATGAAGTTCTTCCTGCATTAAGACGTCTTGCAAACAAGTACCTGTCTTCCACCTTGATCAACTGAAATTGAGAGTTTACTTAACATTGGGGGTAATATTTTCATTCCTCACAGGAATTGACTAAGTGCAGAAAGAGGAGAAATTTTAATGTTCTTTCGGTAAAACGTACGAATTTTTGCTTCTGAATATTAAGAAAATATGTAATATTTAAATATGCCTATGTTTCAAAGTTCTATTGGTCTTTATTAGGATTATTTAATGGAAAACTGGTAATGTGTATTTCTTTATACTTCAGTTTCTGACAATGGAATTTTCAATGCACCATTTGTACTGCAGTACAAAGCACTATAAATCTACAAGATCAAACAGACTAGACTTTATCGTGTTGATGCTACAGGTGATTGTGGACTAAAAAGATGCCAAATTTGAAATTTCTCAAGAGCTAAAGTTCTGGTACAGGTTGTACAAGATGGTTTACTGTATACATTAATTAGTTTCTAGTTTATGTTAATTTGATAATACAATTTTAGAGACATTTGAAAACTGTACTTCTTATATCTTAGCATCTTTCAACGGAATTTTCCTTTTTATTATTATTATTATTATTTTTTTTTGCTGTATTTACTATTAATCTAATCCGAAATTAATTTGGTCATTCTTTTATACCTTGCAATGAAGTATTCATTTTGCTTTTTGTGCAAAGTTTCTTGTGATTTCATAAAGAAAACAGTATCTCTGTGTTTTATTCATTATTTACTCAAACAGATGAACAAAAAATTTCATTCCCACGGTCATACCATATTTGGGAATAACAATATTCGGTACCAGTCATTGGTTGGAGTCAGAGTATCGGTATCGGTTAAACAGTGGGTTTCTGTATTGGTATCGGTATCGGCCAATATCTTGTTATTGCCACATCACTGGATTTGGTTCATATTTCTGATTGGGTAAAAGAAATCTTGTTTAAACTGCAAAGAAAATTCAGCTCTTACATCTTTTGACCCGCCATAATATGCCGCAAGAGCAGCCTCCGATTTTTGACAGTATCCAAATCAATCGTGCATCTTCTTTCAACATAATTGGGGTTTCATTTTCCCTGGATTCATCTTGAAAATGTTGCATTAACTCTCTTGTAAAATCTACTACCAAGAGATTTGGCTTGCTAAGCCGACTCCGTCCCTCCTCTATTCCCATACAGTTGTTGACTTTATACATAGAGTTTATTCGACTCTGTGTGACGTACAACTCTCATGCATGGGGAGGCTCCCCATGTACAGCTCTTTTCAACAAGGTGGAGTCAAAGGCATTTCGTTTCACTACCTCTCCTCCTCTTACTGGCTCCCTTCAATCTCCCTCTGTTCAGTGCACTGTTGCGCCTTTATATGTTTTCTATCGCTATTTCAAAAAATGCTTCTCCTCTGAACTGTCTGCTTGCATTCCTCCATCACTATGGTGGGCACGTAGCAGCCATCTAGCAACAAACTCTCACCCCTTTCCTATCCAACTTTCTGATGCAAAAGTTAACCATTATTCATAGTCCTTAATGTAAGCAACAGGTCAACTCTGGAACTGTCTTCCTCTGTCAGTGTTTCTTACTGCTTATGACTTTCAGTCTTTAAATGCAGTGTGTCCAGGCATCTTGAAATGAACTTACTTTGAATTTGGCTTTCTGTTACTTTTTACTTATTGTTCCAGGGAACAATCTTGCAGGTTTGTAGCCTTGGTTCCTTCTTCCTTGCATAAAACAGAATGAGTGTTATGCATAATTTAATTATCACAGTCTGGAGGACATTCTGCTGTTCTTCACCCCAGATGAAAGGAATATCTTTCTTCAAGAGGAATGTGAGTGAATTTGCTCTTATAGCAAACCCTACAGTAAACTCTGTAATATCCTGCCAACCCTTAGAAGGCCCTCACATTACCTGTGGAGATTGATGTTGAGAATTCTGTCACTGACTTACAGCTGGCTGTTCTAATTCCCTTACTATCTATTAAATATCCCTGGATTTTTATCTGGCATTTCATGAAGGAACATTTAAGTATTTTAACCTTGAGGCCTGCAGTTCCATGTTTATAGATTTTTTCCACGTGACGTCACGAGTCATGTGACTTTTGTTTATGACGCCACATTGGACGGCAAATTGTCAGATGTCTAAAGAGAGAGAATTGCAGAATCCACAATGGTATCCCACTGTTGTGCCTTCGGCGGTAAGAGAAGGCAGAAAACTGGAAGTGGGGTACACTTCTACCGGTTTCCAGCCAATGAGGAAAGGCGACAGAAGTGGATAGCTGCCGTGAAGAGGGAGAATTAGCAGCCGATGGCCTTCTCTCAGCTCTGTAGCAAGCATTTCATATCAGGTGAGTCAATGATCTGTGAGTAGATACTGGCATATTTACCATTCTTAGCAGTTGCAGGTGTCTTGGGATATTCTAAGTTTGTTAATGTCACAGAGCACAAGGCCCACATGACCATGTGTGTGCACTGGAAAAGAGGGGGAGGGTCCATGTCACAGGCCTTGTTTTTTTTATTACCGTATTTCAGGTTCATCCAAACCAAATCGGACATAGCAGTGATGATCAAGAATGTTAGATGCGTAAGTAAAACCAATTAAATTACAGGTTAGGTCATAGGCTACTTAAGTTTAGGTTAAGTTAGGTAAGAAGGTTAGGTTAGCTTAGATTAGGTTAAAGATTGTATTTTTTTTAATGTTTTTCAGTGTGATTCATTTGAAACATGTTTGTGTCATTGTGGGTGATTTTAATAATAGTGCAGTACAGAACATTGTTCATCACTTCGGTATAAAACTGTTTTATACCACTGTGAGCCTTTGTGCTAAACAATGTTTCAATTACAACTGAAGCATAATTTACTGTACTAGTACTACTATTAATAATTTTCTATTTTATTTAGGGATGAACGTTGCACCACAGAAAGCAAAACTGTCAGTACATGCTCCATTGAAATATACATTTTTCATTTTAGTACAAAAATACGATAACTACAAATAAGAGGATAAATAATGTACTTATATCAACAGTCCCCCTATATTTATCTTTTACCAGGTATGTAGCTGCTAATTTTTTTTTTTAAATATAAAATGTAAAATCATTAAAACTACATGGTTGATGTCTTTTATGTTGTGGTACTCCTCAGCATGAAATAAATGACCTTAATTTATATTTGTTAGAATGTTATGTTTCAGTTATAATGTAAAAGTTAACTTCAACAGTAATTTTGACAGTATTGGCATATACTTTCAATTATGCATTTTATGTAAAGCTAAACATACAGTACAGCATATAGGCTGTGTGTATGCATCTACTGTAGGCTTATAGTTACTGAAATGTCCAAAATAAGTAAAATTTTGATGTTTCCAGAATTACACCCAATTCACCTTGAAGCCAAAAAATTTCATTTCTTAACGTTTTATAGTGTGATTAATTTGAATCTGATATTCATATCTGTTGGAAAATATTATTATTTTTTATTCCAAATGAAGCTAACCCAACCAAATTAACCTAACCTAAGCTATCTTATGACCTAACTCAAAAATTAACCCTTTTGCACACTGATAAATTAATGTTTTCTGTGGAATGACACATCGGCTTTTCTCTCCTCCCCCCTGCTTGCTGCGCACTCCAAAAAAGTGTATTCTCAGCCTATTTTCACCATCAAACATATTTGTTTTGCAACAAAACCCGCATATTCCTACTTGTCAATGTTTTTTCTACACGATAAGCAAAAAAAACAAAACAAAACAAAAAACATTATACGTACAGTCGCCAAACTTTCCACCTGGGCCACCTAACCACGAGAGGTGGTTAAAGGGTGCTGGCAACAGTGTAATGTTTGTTTGTGTGTACATGCTTGACGAAAGTTCGGACCATCAACGCTCGTCTTCCGTAGTGAACCTAGGTTAGAATTCATCCCAATATTCGGTCAAAAAATTTTAGCCGATAGAATTTCAAAGGAACTTCTTGAAATTATTGGATAATGCGAGTATTAAAAACAATACGTAAAATAACCTAAAAGGCCGCATCTTTACATATATTACATATTTATAAACGTATTTTTTTTCAATGTTACATGATAAACCAGCGGTTAAAAATTGTCTGCTGAATACTAGGGGGAAGAACCGTTGTGTGACAGGCCCTTACGCTAGAAAAACAGATACTTGTGTGTGACTGTTTTGCATTTCGCCAGTCCTGGGCAGGTCTCAATTAAACATACTGAAATTCCATTCTTGATCTGAGACATGATTAGATAAGTTAGGTCATTAATCGTTACAGGATTACTCAATGGGCAGATATTAATTTAACCCTCTCGTGCACGATAAGTTTCTGTGAGGTTTCCGGTGCACGACTTTTTCTGCGAGGCCGCCCAGCCCGGCTGCCCATGCGCGGCAAATAACATGTATTCTCTCCTTATTTTCGCCACCCAAACATCAATATACTGCTATGAAACCTATGTCATCTTATTCATTGATATTTGTTCTAGATGATAAGCACCACAAAAAAAACAAAACAGGAAAACATTAATAAAACAACATTAGGTGGCTGTGAATAAACATTTCGCTACATCACGTTCACTACCATCATACAGGAAAATGTTATTAGAAGATTTGATAGAGAATTTCATCAGCTTTCTAAAGAGAGAAATCCGGTTGTGATACGATTTGTAGTTTTCGAGAAAATAGCCAAAAATTGAAAGCCATTTTTGAAAAAAATTCAAGGAGTGCAAATTCTGAACTTTTCTCTCACATGTTGTGTTTCTATTGCATAATATTATGCAGAATTTCACCAGCTTTCTAATGACCTTAAATGGTTTCGATACGCCTCATAGTTTTCGAGTAAATCGCCAAAAACGACTGGGAACTCACGTCCGTACGTCACTTTCATGATGTGCGCATAGCATACGCAATATTCCCGCCTACGTAACAACGAATTCTTATCATAGATATTACATTGTTATGTCTTTTATATACGTAGAATTTGCTGCTCTTTATCATGGTTCTTACAGGAAATCGATACATCCAATAGTTTTCGAGTAATTGACCGACAAAGCGCGATTACTCCTTCAAGTGCTTCCGACTTTACCTCTAGTGAGGAACAAAACAAAGTCTGTTCCCCCAACTTTTCCAACAGAAAATGCTCTCTAAGGCTTATATTCTGCAAGTGAACATAGGTAGAATTTACTGCTTTTTATCATGGTTCTTACAGGAAGTCGAAACGCCGAATAGTTTTCGAGCAATAGGACGACAAAGGTAGATTACTCTTCAGGTCGGTACCTACCCACTTTTACCGCAAGCGAAAAAAAAAAAAAAAAAAACTGTTTTCTCCCCCTTTGCCTAACGACTATGCTCCCAAAGCTTTTTTTTTTTTTTTTTTTTTTTTTTACAGACTAAAATCTTCCAAAGTTGTTTTTTTTATGGTTGTAACCTACTACACATGAACACTACTTTTTCCAAGCTACTGCTAATGAAGCTTTACTTTCTGTCATATGTGTAATATGTAGGAGAAGATGGTTATTTGCCTGAAAATTGTAGGAATAATGATAATAGGTCAATATACATATCAACAAAATTCGGAGAACTCACTTCCTCCAGGGGTGTTGATGGAGTTGTAAGACCTTGTGGGATTGGATGATGAGGAGGTATGTTTGTGTGTGTGAGTGTGTGTGTGTGTGTGTGTGTGTGTGTGTGTGTGTATGTGTGTGTGTGTGTGTGTGTCTGTATGTGTGTAAGTGTGTTAGTGTGTGTGTGTGAGTGTGTGTTCTTACCTAATTGTTCTTAACTAATTGTATCTTTACAGGAATGAGTCAAGCTCGTACTGTCCCGTGTCTTAAACTGTATTTATCATACATATCCTTAACCCGCGGCGTCCCGTCGACGTACTTCCACGTCCTCACGTTTTGTCACTGCCAATCCCGTTGATGTATTTCAACGTCCTGCAATTGCAAGGTTCATAATTTCCACAATTTTCAAAATTCGCGCGAGATTTTCGATTCGCCCACGTACCCAAACCACCCCTACCTGCCGCCAGGCGGGCAGCGTCCCAGACCCCGCATGACCCACGCTTGCCCTTGTCTCGGTCACTCACCTGTTAGCAGTGACCCAGGTCAGACATGGCGCGGAAAGGTCTCTCAGACAACGAAATTGCATCCGCCCTGGAAGCCTTCACTGGAGATGGTGATTCTCCACTTGACGATGATGTGATGGATTGCCATTACGTCCAGCCAGAGGAAGAAATAACAAACAGTGATGGAGAGGTCCCTTCGCCCCGGAAAAAGCGGTATGTGACATACCGTAAGGCAAGGGAAGGCCAGCCTGCTCCCCAACCACGTGCACGGCTATCTCTCCATCCCGAATCTGATGAGGACGAGGATGAGGACGATGAGGATGACGGCAGCTTAGGACGTGATATCGCCTCGTGGTTGGGTAAAGAAAAAATATCACCCCGAGGATCAGAAGGTGGGGCGAGAAGACATATCAGGTATGGTGCAAGTCTTTTGTCTGGGGAAGTGGAAAGTGGTGTGGTGGGAGTGCTGGGTGAAAGGGAAAGTGGTGTGGCGGGAGCACGGGGTGAAAGGGAAAGTGGTGTGGCGGGAGTGTGGGGTGAAGGGGAAAGTGGTGTGAGGGAGGCAGCACGAGCACGTGGTGCACGTAGGCCTAGGGGAGAGGAGGTGGAGCCACTCCCCAGCACGTCTTTCGCCCCACAATATTCCCAAACTTCCCCCCCACAGTCCCAGGATGTTGGGAAAGGAAGGAAAGGGAAGGGAAAGGGTAAAGGAAAAGGGAGAGGGAAGAGAAGTGCGAGTGATGAGAGGCGCCGCTCTCCACCTCCCCAACCTCCCCCACCACCCTCATCTCCCCACCCTGACGAAGGGGACGATGGGGACGTGGCTGGAGATGGTGGTGTCTCGTGGAACTGGGAAGATGGGAGTAATTTTACTCCCATCATTCACCCTTTCACTGAGGAGTGGCGGTCTGGTTGCACGGCTCCAGGTGTGCATGCGGGTTCCTCTAGTGTAGATTTTTTCCACTTGTTCTTTGGGGAGGCGTTTGTGGGGCGCATAGTAGAACAGACCAATATATTTTCACGAACACAGCGCCGTGAAAGTGAACGTTTGGGAACCACGAGCAGGCATTCCCAACAATATGACTATCCCGTGACAATTTCAGAGATGTTCTTATTTTTTGCCCTGGTTCTCTTGATGGGTGTGGTACGAAAAAACCAAATTCCTGCCTACTGGACAACTGACTCAATGATCCTCACACCTTTCTTTGGAAAGGTGATGAGTCGTAACAGATTTCAGCATATTCTCGGCCGCCGCCACTTTTTTGATGCAGAAGATCCAGCCAATGCAAATAACACAGATAAAATGAGGAGAATTAGGCTGGTATTTGATCATTTACGGGAAATGTTCCGCTCCTCATTTTATCCTTACAGAGACCTCGTCATAGACGAGAGTCTTGTGTTGTGGAGAGGCAATATTTCCTTTCGGCAGTACATACCCAGCAAGAGACACCGTTTCGGGTTCAAGATCTTTGTTATGTGTGACTGTAAGACTGGTTATGTGCAAGACATAGTCTTGTACATGGGCGCACAGACAGATATAACAGAAGATCGTAGTATAGGACTCTCTGGGGCCGTGGTGAAGACAGTGATAGAGGAGTACCTTCATCGTGGTCATGTGTTGTACCTGGACAACTGGTACACTAGCCCTCTTCTCGCTAGGTTCCTCCACCAACACGACACCGGAGTCTGTGGTACAGTCAAGAGAAACCGTCGGCATATGGTCAAGATAGGGAGGAAACTTGACAAGAATGAGGTGGTTTTCTTCCAGGCCAATAACATCCTTGCCACCCTGTGGAACCACAACAGGGAAGTTTGCCTCCTATCAACTGTTCACAGCCCCCTGATGCACCACACAGACTCCGTGGATCACCATAGCGAGAGGAGGCGCAACGTCTGGAAACCCGAGTCTGTACTGGACTATAATCTGAACATGAGGCAAGTGGATCAGTCAGACTCGATGATTTCCAGTGTTGACTGTGCCAGGACCACGATGAAGTGGTACAAGAAACTCTTTTTCCAATTGCTCGACATCACGGTCCTGAACGCACACTACCTGCACGCCATGACCACCGGAGTATCCGAGACCTTTGAGGGTTTGTGAGGGAGCTGGCACGTGAAATAATCGCCAAGCATGCCCAGGACAGACCCACACACCGCACCTGCACCCCCATGGCTGCCCAGACTCCCCTACGCCTCGCAGGACGCCACTGTCCTAGCACAATCCCTTCCTACCCAAACCGTCGTAAACCCCAGTGCCGCTGCCATGTATGCAAGCACTCGACAGTCAGACCATCCACTCAGAGAAAAGACACAAGGTACGAGTGTGTCGAGTGCAATGTTGCGTTGTGCCTTCAGCCATGTTTCAAAGAGTACCATAACTTCCTACACTGCTGAAACTGTGTGGGATGGCGATATGACGCTCATTATAATGGTAAGGCCAGTCAGTAGGTGCTAAGTCATATATAAAGTTGAAACGGGTGTAATGTTTTCAGGAAAGTAATGTATAAGTTGAGAAATAGTGTAAGTTGAAAGAAGTGATATCAAAACTACACCCACTGTGTAAATCTGCGAAAATATGACGCTCAGTATAACACTCTGGTCAGTAAATATGTGATAGGAAGAATATAAAGTGGAAACGGGTGTAACGTTAGCATGAATAAAACGTATAAGTTGAAAAATAGTGTAAGTTGAAAGAAGTGATATCAAAACTACACCCACTGTGTAAATCTGCGAAAATATTACGCTCAGTAGAACATTCTGGTCAGTAAGTATGTGATGGGAATTATATAAAGTGGAAAAGGTTGCAGTGTTAGTAGTAAGGTAATTTATAAGTTGAATACTAGTGTAAGATGAAACAAATGATATCGCGATAACACTCACTGTGTAAGTACGCGATAATATGACGCTCAGTAGAATCGTAAGGTCTGAAATTATGTGATATCAATTATATCAAGTGTAAACGTGTGCAATGTTAGTGGAGAATTATTATATATGTACAAAAATAGGTTGTAAGTTGAAATAGTAGTCATAGTGACTTCACCGTCTGTGTTATTATGCGCTATTATTACGCTAAATATTTACGTAAGGCCTGAAATTATCTCAAAACAGTTCTCAAAAGTTGAAAAGTGTATAATTTTATTAGGAAAGTATTATGTAAGTAGAAAAAACACAATACGAGTTGAAACAACAGTCACAGCGAGTTCACTCACTACGTAAATAAGCGCTAACATTACGCTAAATGTTATCGAAAGGCCTGTGAATACGTAAAAACAGTTCAATAAAATGTGAAATGGTATAATGTTATTGTACAAAAAATGATATGTATCATGATTCAGGAATGTTAGCGATTCATCGTGACCAGTCTGCCTGATTTTGCTCGTTTCGCACAATGGTACAACGCTTATTTCAGCTCTATTTTTGTATAAAATCCAATTTACTCTTTAATCACATGTTTTTATGTTTGTAATAAATACATATCTACTTACTTTCATTGGTTTCCCAGACTTATAATACCATAGAAAACGTTAAAGGCTCAGACCACCTACGGAGAAAACGCTACCAGGTGTGACGAAGGTATACCTGTTTAGGGCACTTATGGACCCCAGGGAACAATTTCTTCATGACTGACCATTGTTTCTGACGAAAAGCGAAAGTTTTGGCAAAAAAAATTTGGGTCCAAAAATGGTTGGGATTGGGGGGTACCAGTGGTGAAAAAGTGGTCGGGACGGGGCGGGTTAAATTTGTGAATTGTTTTGGCACACACTATTTCATTCGGTTGTGCATTCCATTGATCAATTGCTCTGTTTGGGAAACTGAATTTCCTTACGTCTTTATCACCTCTCTTCTTATGCAGTTTTTTGCAGTGTCCTGTTGCTGATGCATCTCCATATGTTAAGTAATTATTTATGTCTATTTTCTCCTTCCCTGATATGCACTTATATAGCATTATCATGTCGCCTCTTTTCCTTCTCTCCTGTAGTGTTGGTAGATTCAGTTTATTTAGTCTTTCTTCGTAGCTTAGGTCCCTTAAGCTTGGTATCCATCTTGTAGCGGCCCTTTGAACTTTTTCAATCTTGTCTATGTGTTTTTTGAGATGAGGACTCCAGACTACTGATGCATATTCCAGGGTTGGTCTAATGAATGTTATTATCCTTCTTATCATGTCTTCATTTATGTATGTGAATGCTATTCTCATATTTGCAAGCAGTGTATACATGTTCCGTACCTTCTCGCTGATGTGGTCAGCCGGAGATAGTCTGTTACTGATAATCACACTTAGGTCCTTCTCTCTTCCTGATGTGTATAGGGTTTTATTTCCTAATTTATAATCCCAATTAGGTCTTTTACCACTTTTGCCAAACTTGATTACATGACACTTGTCCACATTGAATTCCATTTGCCATGTATTACTCCATTCATGAAGTTTATTTAATTCTTCTTGTAGCTCTTTACAAGAGTCTGTGTTAGTAATTCTCCTTTGTATTTTTGCATCATCTGCAAACATATTCAGATAGCTCTCATTTCCAGTGTTACTGTTTATATAATTTATATACACTAAAAACATGATTGGTGCCAGCACTGAACCCTGTGGTACTCCACTAGTCACTTCTTTCCATGATGAGTAGTTTCCTCTTACGAGTAGTACTGTTCTCATTTCTCTTTTTATGAGAAAATCTTGCATCCAACAAAACAGTTTGCCTCGAATTCCTCCTGATGCTACAGTTTCCGTAAAAGTCTTTGGTGTGGTACTGTGTCAAAAGTTTTCTTGAAATCAAAATAGGTACTCTAAACCCATCCTTCTCTTTCCTGTATTGTGTTTGTTACTCTGTCATAGTAGCTCTACAGATTAGTAACACATGATTTTCCTTTTCTGAAACCAAACTGTCTTTCTGTTATCATACTGTGTTCTTCTAGATGATTTACCCAAGCTTTTCTTATAAGCTTTTCTATTACCTTGCTTACAACACTGGTCAGTGATACTGGTCGGTAATTGAGTGGATTTTGTCTATTTCCTTTCTTGAATAAGGGGACAATATTTGCTTTCTTCCAAATATCAGGTAGTTTACATTGACTCAAGGATTTCTTGAAAATTAAAAAAAATGGTTTACTTAACTCCTTTGCACATTCTCGTAGTACCCAACATGAAATTTCATCAGGACCACTTGCTTTTCCTCTGTCTAATTTACTTAACTCCTCCTGTATTACTTTTTCTGCTATTTGTATAACTGGTAGTATGTGTGGACATGCATGTTCCACATAGTCCCTCTCAAATTTTTTTCTTCTGTAAAAACTAATTGGAAATTCTTATTTAGTGTTTCACAAATATCTTTCTCTTGTGTATAAGTGATTCCCTCGTCCGTAATGGATTGTATTATATCTTTTACTTTGGTTTTGCTTCTGATGTAGCTGTAAAACAGCTTTGGTTGAAATTTATTACATCCTCCTCAAATTTTGGGGGGGCTTCCCTCCTTATTCTTGTATAATCGTTTCTTGCCTGTTTGTAATTATTATATGCCCTTTCACTATTGTGTCTTCTGTATCTGTTCCACAAGAAATCTCTTCTTTCTTTTGAATTTTTACATTCTGTATTGAACCATTTCTGTATTTTCTTATCTGCTTCTTTGTGCTGTGGGATTTACTTCTGGATTCCTATTTCATAAATTCACAGAATTTTTTATATACAGCATTTAAATCTTGTCCTTTAAGCTCATTTTCCCAATCAGCTTCTAAGAAATACTTCTTTAGGTCTTTATAATTTCCCTTTTTATAGTTTATGCTCTTTTTGTAACTTTCATTGCTGTTAACTATGTCATATGCTATCCTCAAGTTGTAGTTTAGTACTGCATGATCGCTTTTGCCGAGTGGAAGGTGATATATTAAACTGTCAATATCATTTTCTTGCCTTGTAAATATTAGATCTAGCACTGAAGGTACATCGAGTCCTCTGTTTCTGGTGGTTTCCCTCACATGTTACGTTAGGAAAAACTCTTGCACGAGATCCAGGAGCTTTTGGTCCTAACAACTTTCTTGGCTAATTATATCTAGAGTATTCCAATTTATATTTGTATTAAAATCTCCAGTTAGTATAATTCTTTCCGATTTGTCTTCCATTTTATGTAGTAATGATCTTAAACTCTGAATTGTACTCTCTGCCAGGTCCTCATATTCGTCTCTTTCCCATGTGTTTGATCTGGGTGGCATGTACAAATTGGCTACAATTAATTTCTCTTCAGATGTGTTGATCTCTACTGCAATCAGTTCTACTTGTGATGGTATATCTAGTTTTATTTCATTGACTTTTATATTTTTCTTAGTTAATATTATAATTCCTCCTCCTTTTTAAAAATATCTGTCTCTTCTCCATATATTGTATTCCTCTAAGTTTAGTATGTCATTTGATATCCTTGGTATTAATTTTGTTTCAGTTAGGCATATTATTTGTGGTTCATTTTCTCTGACATAATCATTCTCTAGTAGTTTAGGTACCGTTCCATCCACATTTGAGTGCATCAACTTTATCATTCTGTGTATATACTTGTCATGACATGGTTCTACTACCTTCCTCCTTTTTATTCCCTCCTGTTTGTGTACCACTTTCGTACCTGCAATCCTATTACTTTGTAAAAAAAAAAAATGTGATCTTCTCTTCTGGTCTTCCCTCATTTTTTTGTTTTTGCTTCCTCCCTCTTCTCTTTCAGTAATTCCAGTTCCTCTCGTGTTAGGCATCTTTTTATCCATACATTTTTGAACTCCTCTTTTTCCATAAGATTCTTTGCATTTTTTAGTATCTCCTCCACAGTGTTTACACTCTGGGAAGTCACCTTTAGAGGTCTTGTCTTGCTTTTCTCGTATTTTCCTAACCTTTTGTGTTCCTCTATGT
>NC_137019.1:31760244-31900244 GCF_032717465.1 Coenobita brevimanus
TCTGAGGCAACTGACAGCAAACCCTTTTTTGTATCCTCCTACTTTCTCTATACTCATTTCAAAGCCAAAGGTGGCTGTTGTGTATACATACGCAACGACTTATCTTGCTCTCGTGTTCCTGAACTTGATTCTTCTGAATTCTCCACTCTCTGGCTTCGGCTTTCCTGTCATTCTCTGACTAAATATATCTGTGCTGTTTACTTATCCCCTAATTCTACTGACTATCAAAAATTCTTCGACTATCTTACTTCTACGATGGAACACATTCTGTCCATTTCTCCTTTCTCTGAAATCTCCATTCTTGGAGATTTCAATGTTCACCACCACCTTTGGCTCTCCTCTCCTTTCACGGATCCACCTGGTGAACAAGCCTACATCTTTTCTATCCTTAATGACCTAGAGCAGCTTGTACAGCACCCTACCCGTATCCCTGACCGCCTTGGAGAGAGCTCCAACATACTTGACCTCTTCCTCACAACTAATCCTTCTGCTTACTCTGTTAATCTTTTCTCTCCGTTGGGCTCCTCCGATCACAACCTTATTACCTTAACCTGTCCTATCGCTCCAGTACGGCCTGCGGACCCTCCAGGGAAACGTCGTCTCTGGCATTTTGGAGCTGCGGACTGGGAGGCCCTCAGGCAGTACTTCTTTGATTTTCCCTGGAATGATTATTGCTTCCATGGCCGTGAGCCATCTGAGTGTGCCTTGCGCATTACGGAGGTTATTCTCTCGGGCATGGAAGCATACATTCCTTTCTCATATCCTTTGACTAATGCAAGAAAGCCTTGGTTTAATCACAATTGTTCTAATGCTGTCCGCAACAAGGAGAAGGCCTACAAAAGGTACCGGAGCCAACCCACCCCTGAATCACATAATCTTTACGTTTCTGCCCGGAATCGTGCTAAGTCTGTTCTTCGCTCTACTAAAAATAATTTCATCCATACTAAATGCTCTCAACTCTCCAACTCGAATTCTTCCCGCTCCTTCTGGCACCTTGCCAAAAATCTTTCTAACAACTTTACCTCATCATCCTTCCCTCCTCTTTTCTACTCTGATGGTTCTGTAGCTATTTCTTCTACTGATAAAGCAGATCTCTTCGCACAGACTTTCTCCTCCAATTCCACCTTAGACGATTCCGGTGCTGTTCCTCCATCACTTCCCCCCTCTGACTTCCTCATGGCTGACATTAAAATTTCTTCAGTTGATGTATTTTCTGCCATTACTGGCCTCAGTACTAACAAGGCATATGGGCCTGATGGGGTCCCTCCTGTTGTTCTCAAAAACTGTGCTTCTGTGCTTACACCCTGCCTAGGCAAATTATTTCGCCTTTGTCTGTCAACTTGTACCTTTCCTTCTTGCTGGAAGTTTGCTCTCATTCAGCCAGTCCCAAAGAAGGGTGACCACTCCCAACCCTCCAACTATCGTCCAATTGCTTTAACGTCCTGTATTTCAAAAGTTTTCGAGTCAATTCTTAATAAAAAAATTTTAAGGCATCTTTCCTATCACAACCTTCTTTCCGATCGTCAGTATGGGTTCCGTCAGGGACGCTCCACTGGCGATCTTCTCACCTACCTTTCAGACTCCTGGTCATCCTCCTTTCGGGACTTTGGCGAAAGCTTTGCCATTGCACTTGACATCTCAAAGGCTTTCGATCGAGTCTGGCATAAATCTTTAATTTCCAAACTGCCCTCCTACGGTTTCTATCCTTCTATCTGTACCTTCATCGCTAGCTTCCTTTCTGGTCGTTCTATAGCTGCTGTCGTAGACGGCCATCGTTCTTCTCCTAGATCTATCAACAGTGGTGTTCCTCAGGGCTCTGTCCTATCACCAACTCTCTTCCTTTTATTCATCAATGATCTTCTAAGCTGTACATCTAACCCTATCCACTCATACGCTGATGACTCCACCCTTCACCTTTCCATTCGGTTCCCGCAACGCCTATCTCAACAGTTACTTCAAGAAACAAGGGATGAGGCTATGGCACACCTAATGTCTGACTTGGCTCATATCTCTGACTGGGGTAAAAATAATATGGTTGTCTTTAATGCTTCTAAGACTCAGTTCTTACACCTATCAACCCGACAAAATCTTCCACAGGTATACCCACTAATGTTTAATAATATTCAGCTCAATCCTGCATCATCCTTGAACATGCTGGGGGTTTCATTTACTCGGGACTTATCTTGGAAAGATCATATTACATCTCTTGTAAAATCTGCTTCCAAGAGATTGGGTGTGCTAAGCCGACTCCGCTCTTTCTTTACCCCTGCACAATTGTTGACTCTATACAGGGGTTTTATCCGCCCCTGTGTGGAGTACAACTCTCATGTGTGGGGAGGCTCCCCACATACAGCTCTTCTCAATAGGGTGGAGTCAAAGGCTTTTCATCTCATTAACTCTCCTCCTCTTACTGACTCCCTTCAACCTCTGTCTCTTCGCCGCACTGTTGCATCTTTATCTCTTTTCTATCTCTACTTTAATGGTCACTGCTCCTCTGAACTGTCTGCTTGCATTCCTCCACCTCTACGACGGGCGCGTAGCACCCGTCTGGCAGCAAACTCTCATCCCTTTTCTGTCCAACTCTCTAATGCAAGAGTTAACCGTTACTCCCAGTCTTTCATTCATGCAACAGGTCAGCTCTGGAACTGTCTCCCTCTGTCTGTATTTCCTCCTGCCTATGATCTCCAGTCTTTCAAACGCAGTGTGTCCAGGCATCTCAAAATGATCGGATCTTGAATTTGGCTCTCTATTGTATTTTGTTTTTCTCTTGGAGGGAACTGTTACTGCGGGCTCATGGCCTTTGGTTCCTTCTTCCTCGCATAAAAAAAAAAAAAAAAAAAAACTGTACAGGGGAGGACAGAGATGTGAACAAAATGAGGAATAGATCTAAGTGGCAATTAATGCAGAGACTGAGCTCATTATATAGGGGCCGGCAGAGCTTGATACAACTTGTAAGAAGGACGTGCAAATGAAGCCATAGGGGACAAAGAGTTGACAATCCTGCTCTGAACAACAGAAAGAACGACTTACTCTACTATAAGGGTAGAAGGGGGGAGTGAGGTAGAACACGCCCGTGATCAAACATGCAGCATACTGTACCTTAGAATTACACAAAGGATGATGAAATCATAGGCTATGTAACACCTCCCCACAAAAAAAAAAGAAATTTACAAAGGAAATTTCTTATTACTCTAAAACAATCAGTCTAAAGTCTAGATAAGCAATCTGCAATAACATTTTCTTTCCCCTTGACATGTTGTATGTCTAATGAATACTCCTGAAGAAGTAGACTCCATCTTGTCAATCTCTGGTATTTATCTTTAAACTTACTAAGGAATTTCAGTGGGTTATGATCGGTATAAATGACTATGGGGTCAAAACCAGAACACAAATAAAATGAAAAATGCTGTAAACCCAAAATCAAGGCCAAAAGTTCTTTCTCAATAGTTGAGTAGTTCTTTTGACGTGGAGTGAACTTCTTACTATAATAAGATACAGGGTGTTCAATACCCTGATCATCCTCTTGCAGCAAAACAGCCCCAGCTCCTGTATCACTTGCGTCAACAGCCATCTCAAAAGGCTTAGCTAAATTTGGAGTAGCGAGCAGTGGCTGACTTAATAGGATAGCTTTAAGCTTGCTGAAAGAGGATTCACATTTATCAGTCCAGACAAATTTAACTCCCTTTTTCAGTAGGTCTGTAAGTGGTGATACAGAGATTGAAAAGTTAAGAACAAATCTCCTGTAATAACCTACCATTCCCAAAAATCTTTGTAGCTCTTTCCTACTTTTAGGTCTGGGAAGATCACTTATAACCTGAACCTTAGCTTCTGGTGGTGCAACATGTCCATCACCAATTACGTACCCAAGGTACTGAACTTTAGCTTGACCAAACTCACACTTTGATAAATTAGCCACAAGATTGGCCTGAACCAAAAGCTCAAGAAATTTACTGACATGGCATAGGTGATCTTTCCAGTTGTCACTGAAGATTAATACATTATCAATATAAACAACACACCCTGCCAAACCCTCTGTTACAACATTCATGAGCTTCTGAAAAGTGGCTGGTGCATTCTTCATACCATATGGCATTACAGAACATGCAAAAGTCTTTCCTAGTGTTACAAAACATGAGATCTCCCTAGCACGTTCAATCATAGGTACTTGCCAGTATCCTTTTAACAAATCATATTTACTTATGTACCTAGCCTTTCCGATCTTGTCTATGCAATCTTCCACGCGAGGGAGAGGGTAAGTGTCTGTTTTGGTTATCTGATTAACACGTCTGTAGTCGATGCAAAGCCGCTGTGACCCACCTGGCTAAGGGACTAGAGTGACAGGAGAACTCCAGTCGCTCTGACAGGGCTCAATCATCTTGTGGTCCAACAGGTAGCCAAGCTCCTTCTGGATGAGAGGAACTTTCACTGGGTTCACACGGTAAGGAGGCAGTTTAATTGGCTTTGCGTCTCCAACATCGACATCATGCATCAACACAGTGGTTTTTCCTGGAGTGGCACGGAACACTAGCGGGTACTCCTGCAGTAATGCCGAAAACTCCTGCTTTTCCTCGGGAGGTAGATGAGAAAGCTTAGTCTGGAGATAATTCATGATATCAGGATTCTTCCCCAAATTATCACTCAGGCTCATGCTACATGGGAGAACTTCACTTGCAGACTCGGGTGGAACATCTACAGTGCAGACTGAGTTATTTTCGTCCTGCCTGTGATATAACTTTAGCATGTTGATGTGACAAAGTTGCTTGTTCTTTCTACGATCTGGTGTGGCGATGACATAGTTGACATCACTGAGTTTCTTCTCCACGAAATAAGGACCACTAAACTTGGCTTGAAGAGGTTGCCCATGCACCGGTAGCAGAATCAAAACCTGATCTCCTGGCTGAAAGTGGCATAACCTGGACTTCTTATCATACCAAGTCTTCATCTTCTCCTGAGCAGCTCCTAAATTCTCTCTCGCCAGCTGTAAAGCAGTGGACAGCCGTTCTTTGAACTTCATCACATACTCCAGCAGGTTGACGTCATCTTCCTCCGACAGCCAGCATTCCTTAAGTAGCTTAAGGGGTCCTCTTACTTCATGGCCAAACAGTAGTTCAAAGGGTGAGAAGCCCAGTGATTCATTTGGAGATTCTCTTGCGGCAAATACAACGAATGGAAGACCTTTATCCCAGTCTTTCTGATGTTCCAAACAGTATTTCTTGAGCATCGATTTGAGTGTTTGATGATGTCTCTCCAATGCTCCTTGGCTCTGGGGATGGTAAGCTGAAGACGTGATCTGGGTGATGCCCAACTCTTTCAGAGACTGCTTGAAAACATTTGACAAGAAATTACTTCCCCGGTCTGACTGTACCTCCTTGGGCAGACCAAACTTTGTGAAGAACCCTTGCATTTCCTTAACCACGTTCTTTGCTGAGATATTTCTAAGTGGAATGGCTTCAGGATAACGAGTAGCCATATCAATCAGGGTCAACACATAAGAAAATCCTGAAGAAGTCTTAGGAAGAGGGCCCACAATATCCACCAACACACTGGTGAATGGCGCCTCAAAAGGAGGAATGGGAACTAGAGGTGCAACCTTTTCGGTCTGATTACACTTCCCCACAACTTGACAGGTGTGACAAGACTTACAATACCAGGAAACATCTCTGAAGATGCCTGGCCAGTAGACGTGTTTCAAAATGCGTGCCACAGTGTTCCTCACTCCAAGGTGTCCTGCCAAAATGGAATCATGAGCCACTCTAATGATATCCTGCCTACAAACATGAGGGATGACAACTTGATGCAGAACCTCCTATTCACAGTCGGCTGATGCTGTTGGGGGTTTATATAATAAGAAGTAGAAGCACCGGCTGACTCTTCCTCACTGCAAGCAGAGTTAGCTAGACCTTTCAACTCAGGGTCAGCAACCTGCAACTCAACCAACTCTTGACGAGGCAAATTATCAACACTACGGGGTACTGCCTCATCTGGTGAGTGGTCCAGATTAGCAAGAAAAGTGTCAGCTAGGATAACATATCATCATCATTATCCTCTAAGTCACCAGTAACTTTAGACTTAGCCCTAGTGACAGCACATGCAGGGAACACATCAGGGACATCACAATCCTGGGTCGCAGCCACTGGCTTACTAGACAACTGAGGAGCTGGACACACTTGACTTCCACCAATATCATTTCCAAGTAAGAAAGTTACACCTGACATTGGGAGTGTCTCAACCAACCCAACCATAACAGAACCATTAACAAAACCAGACTCTAAATTCACTCTGCACAGAGGGACAGAGAAGTAATTATTCCCTACACCTTGTAAGATTACAGTTTCATCAGAGAAATTAACATTAGAGCCTAGAACACTGGTCAGCATAAGGGATTGGCAAGCACCTGTATCACGATATATTTTAACTGATTTCCTCTCATTACTGTCCAGAGGACTGACAAAACCATCAGACAGGAAATTAGCACATGAACTCTTGAGAGTGTCACCCACGTTACTGCTCAAAAGAGGAGCTCCATCATGAGAATTTAAGTTACCCCTCAAAGCAGGTTCAGTTAACTCAGTTAAAGAATTCTGGGAACTCTCAAGGGTGGACACTAGACCAATTGACTGAATATTTAAAGACTCCTTTTTGTTCACATCACGCTGTCTCCTGAAACATTTCTCCTTAGTATGACCAAGCTTACTACAATAAGTACATTTACTTTTCTGAAACCTAGAGGTGAAGCTGGTGTTTACTTCCTGAGAAACATCATCTTTATTCTCTTTCCTGTTACCTGTACTCTGAGTAGAGGCAACGTACTTACTCTCAGCTTTCCTTTTTTCTTTAGAATATCTCTTGTGAGTGAGAACATATTCATCAGCTAAAACTGCAGCATCAGACAAATTATCTATTATTTTCTCATCAAGATATAGGCTTACATCTTTATTAATGCACATTTTGAAGTCCTCCAGCAAAATCATCTGCTTAAATTTGTCAAAATCAGAATCCACATTCTTAGAATTTAACCACTGCTCTAAGAGATCTTCTTTGATTTTTGCATACTGAACATGGTATTGCTTATCTTGCTTATAAGTTGTCCTAAATTTTACTCTATAGGCTTCAGGAACAAGCTCATAGGTCTTAAGAATCAAGCTCTTAACTACATCATAATTATCAGATTGATCCTGAGGCAAAGATGCATAAGTTACTTGAGCTTTACCGGTGAGAACAGTTTGAAGGAGTACTGACCAATACTTTTTGGGCCAATTAAAACCTGTAGCTACCCTCTCAAACAACTGAAAATACTTTGTTAAATCAGATTCATTAAAAGGAGGGACAAGTTTAACATTTTTAGCCACATCAAAATCATCAGAGCTAGATGATCCAGTTCCACCTTGTTTCATGCGATACTCATGGTCTGCCTGAATCCTAGCAAGTTCAATTTGTGCCTCCTGAATACGAGCCTGAGACTCAGCCTCCTTAGCACGTGCCTGAAACTCAGACTCCTTAACACGAGCCTCCCGCAGAGCTAGCTGTAACTTAGCTATTTCAATCTGCTTTTGCTCATTTGGAGGAGTTACATTAAACAAGCTTTTATTAATCATGCCAACAATTTGATCTTTAGAATGATGAGAGTGAACTGCAATTCCCAATTGTTGAGCAACAAGCTTAAGTTCATTCTTTGTTCTGTTTTCTACATTACACACTCTTTGCACATTTGACAAAAAATCTTTGGCTTCATCAAGTGTAGTAATAGTAGACATCATGAATAAATCACAGTCACAAAATATCAAGCAATATCCTTATGATAATATCCTGAATATCCTGATAAGAGGTCGCCAAATTTATGTTACGGAACAGAGAAAACTGTCTCGCAAAGTTCCAGGTTCAAAATAAAAGAGTTAGGTAAAATTACAAGTTAAAGTTTAATGCTCAAACTAACAACTAAACATTCAGGACTCATAAGGATAATGTAATGGCAAAAAACAGGTAAAATATATGGTTAACTGCAATAGCCTCTATTAACACGAAATTAGCAAGTGTAAATTTATCTAAATCAGCCCCGATAAAATGTGAAAACCGGATAATGCTCAGTGAATGCAAGATATATTATTACAGATACAAAATATTATTAATAATGGTTGACACCTAAAACACATGAATCACAAAAAACCTCACTAGGCCTACGAATTAACACCTTATGCTATAGAGTACAAGAAAAAATGCAATAACACTTATACTCAAATTACACAGCTGCTAGATGGTTGGAGACTTCCTGAGCACTCACCATAATAACAACTGTACAGGGGAGGACAGAGAAATGAACAAAATGAGGAGTAGATCTAAGTGGCAATTAATGCAGAGACTGAGTTTCATTATATAGGGGTTGGCAGAGCTTGATACAACTTGTAAGAAGGACACGCAAATGAAGCCATAGGGGACAAAGGTTTGACAATCCTGCTCTGAACAACAGAAAGAACGACTTACTCTACTATAAGGGTAGAAGGTGGGAGTGAGGTAGAACACGCTCGTGATCAAACATGCAGCATACTGTACGTTAGAATTACACAAAGGATGAAATCATAGGCCATGTAACTATATATATATATATATATATATATATATATATTTATATATATATATATATATATATATATATAATAAAAGGTTCCCCCAGACATGATATACTCACACACACACACACACACACACACACACACACACACACATATATATACAGTATATATATATATATATATATATATATATATATATATATATATATATATATATAGATAGATTATAATAAAAGGTTCCCCCAGACATGATATACTCTCTCTTTCACACACACACACACACACACACATATATATATATATATATATATATATATATATATATACAGACATATTTTCTCCTCCTTCCCCAAACGTTCCCCCAACACATGATACAATATTTTCCACGAACACTCGTGGCACATATCACAAACATTTTAGATAAGAATCATAAATTTCAACAATTGTTTTAGAAAGGTAAACTACCTGTCCACTGACGTCCATGGTTGCCCGACGTTGCAAGGTACAGTACCTGTCAGCTGACATCCCTCGTTTCGTGGTGTCGTTACCTTTCACAGCACACCTGGCGCTAAAGTACCGCTCACCTACAGTACGCACCTAAACGAACATTCGCGGCACAGCTCGCGTATATTTTACATAAAGTATAATTTATCACTAAATGTCAGACCAAGGTACAGTACCTGTTCAATGACGTCCCTCATTCCTTGGCATCATCACCTTTAACAGCACACATGCCACTACGGTATTGCTAACCTACGCTGCCACCATAATTTATGCTGTCACGAGGATACGTGTCACATTTCACTTACACTTCACACAAAATCATACACAAATACGTGACTACAACAATGATTCCACCCTAACCTCTGCAGTTATTCCCTTCCTTACTCCGGTTCAACGTGACTGTGATGCAGCATCCTTTGCCGGGAGAGTACGATGCAACTCAATTGTATTGGCACACACCACACTCCTTCACGAACATCCGCATCATGTTTGACGTATGTTTGACACAATTCCATACACATTTTCACTATCAGAATCACAATAATTCCATCCCTAAACACCTCCAATTCTCCCTCCCCGACTATAAAAACTGTACGTGATGCCTGCCCCATTCCACACTATGGTTCATGCCGTCCATAATGCTAACTAGTTCCATAATTTCACCAAGCCAGCCACAATATCTTTCACACAAAGTACAGTTTAGGCATTGGCTTTATTATTTACATATTTGTAATCACTCTATAGGGCCTTGGGGAGGGCGAGAGGTGAAACCCCGCAACAGTGAACATGCATATCGCCTCCAAGCCTAACGATTGATAATGGACACAATTCCTTTTCATGACATATATCTATGTTCCATCGACAATATCACATACAAATATGCTCACAAATGTTGGATTATCGCACTGAGTCCATAGGGGCTTCGGCTCAGGCAGGAGGGGAAGAATTAGTAGTTTAAAGGGACAGTACATGCGACGCTACCTCACTGCCTGGCTGCTTGGAAGAGACTGAGGTTTATCACTACATGCTGGGCCCTGTGAGGCAGCTCAGTGTTGCCAATGCCTTACCATTGGAAAGCACTGCACTCGCTACGACGCTTCAAAATTTGATGCAAATCAGCCAGAAACTTAATTTTTGGCGATTTTTTTTTTTTGTGTGCTTAGAAACGCGATTCGCGTGACTGAACATCTTTAGAACAACCCACATGAAATGTGAATCGCGTGAGTGACCCTGAGAGGGTTAAACTAAGCAGGAGAGATAGGAACTGTAGATGTCGGAGGGTTGAAACTCGCTCGTTGAGGGTGCCTCGAGTCAGCTAGTCATGAGTCGATGGGCGCTAAATTAGCAGCTATGTTCATGGGATAAAAAAAAAAAAAAAATCAGTGTTCCAACCTGTAATGATAATTTCATGTTCGTTATGTTGCATTTACCAATCACATAAGTAATACCACAGGCAGTGGAGATATAAATGTCCCAACACTTCATGAATCAATAGCAGTTATGCCTAAAATGACTGGAAGCTTTTGCATACTGTGATGGAGAGGTGGTGTCTTCAACTTTCTGTAATGTGAAATAATGTTGTTCGGTGAATAATCAATGAGCGTGTAAATGTGTGACCTTACACATAAGCAGCACCGCTCACAATCAATTTTCCTTGTAATGTGTAATTTAGTCATTCGTTAGATGAATGGACTATAAAGGTGTGCTGTAATGACCATAGTCATATGAAATATGATAGGGTGAGTCATTGTCATAGCTGATATAATAACCACTTTGACAAGAGTATGCATAAACTCCTTGCCTGTTGAGGTGACAGTATTTTAACCTCCTACCTCTTTGTGGTGCACGACAGAACACAAAAAAACACTTACTCGAAATACTACCAACGAGGATGTAGGTAACCGTTAACAGTGTCTGAACATCATCCTAGTGTTTATTGGTCAGTGTCTTTCATGATTTGAATATGGCAGGTAATCTTACTTGTAACTGGACATAGATGTCAGGTAAATGCATTCCTCTTCAACCTATACTGTTAATGGTGTCAAATGATAACCCTGTGAAATAGAATTACTGATATAAGATGAGAGTGAGAGAGAGAGAAAGGCTTGGAGCGATTCCAGTATATAGTGCATTAACATGTTATGGTAACAATGTAAAAATAACATAGAAAATAAAATGTTTAGTATTGTTAAGAATGCAAATATTTTGTAGAATGCTAATAGATCTCGAAAACTAGTTCAGTAATTATTATCACTGGTGGTATGAAGAACGTAACCTCCCCCTCAATCCTCCGTCCGGCGCCTCCCCTGGCCTTCATGATGCTAAGCTCCCTCATTAAGCAGCTCTCCCACCGGCTCGATCAGTTGCAGGAAACCAGTCGCATGGAATTGTTGCGTGCCACAGGTTGCACAGACTATGACCAAATAAGTATAGTATTTGCTATTGTATTATATATAATAGTATATTTTTATATCATAATATTATATATATTACCTTAGTGTAAAATTAATATAGTCATATTTATTTGGCCTTGGTCAGCACGACCTGTGTCACACAACAATTTTCCATGCATCCAGCTTCATGCAGCTGGCTGAGCCGATGGGAGAGCCGCCTTACTCCTGCCACATTTTTCTTGCCATCCAACTCCGTACCCAGCCATCTATGGGATGAACTCTGACTCTGATGGAGGTTCACTATGCATGAAGAGAGCTGATGATTCGAACTTTCGTCGATCATGTACACACGAGCAAACATGTACACTGTTGCCAGTACGTGTTACCCACCTCTTGCAGCTAGGTGGCCCAGGCGGAAAGTTTGGCAACTGTATGTTAGGGCTGTGTAAATAAACATTAAAGAACATACTTCTCACTTCCCAACATCATAAGTTGAATGTTTACTAATCAATCTCTACATGTTATACATCATTGAAAAGAAAATTATATTAGCTTTCGAATGCCTGAGGTCCCAGTTTGATACAAGGTATGGTGTTTGAGTAATAAGCAAAAAAATAAAACCCATTTCCGACAGACAAGATTTTTTATTCAGGGAGCTCTAGTGAAAAACTTTTCTCACCACCGTGATGTTTTTATTTTATCATCATATGTAAAATTTCAATGGCATTCATTTGAGATGAGACGGTGATATTAGGCCTCTTAGTTTTCGAGAAAAATGGAAAAAACTACAGTGTACCCACACTGTGTCGTGACTGTAGAGCGGATTCCTGCCTTCCTCTAAGCTGCTACATGTATTTCACCAATTCTTTGTACACTGGGTATGCACACTATATTAACATAATTCATTGTCACTGTTTTTTTTATAGTTGAATACTCACATTTGGTGCAGGGTAGAGGCAGTGTAGTTGATTAGAAACAGTAGCACAATGTTCATTGGGCCAATGGCTGATAATGACTGGGAATGCTTCACAGACACCAAATTTCCTATTGCAAACACTAAATCTAATCACAACAGTGCCCAAACACTATATACAAGCACTACTGGTATGGTGAAATATGTTGCACGGCCGGGACGGGGCAGAGTGGACATTTAAGGGGACAGAACCGCACAGTACCTTCCCCATTCAGAGCTCATTTGGTCCTGAATAACCTGTCTGTTCTCTTGCCGGTATCAGGACCCACAGTTGTTAACTCATTACTTTTGACAAGGAGCAGGGAAGCTATGACGCCTCCAAAAATGACGCTGATCAGCCAAAAACTTTTTCTCTGACAAAAGTTTTTATGTTTTAATGACAACAAAAGCATCAATGCGTATGGGCGCAGCCACACCCTAATGATGACAAACGCATCATCCTGTATGAAGGAGTTAAGAAAACAGGATACCTGCAGTAGGCCAATAGGCCCATGCTAGACAGCTCCCACAAGATTGACTAATTTACCCTGCCTACAATACCCCATACAGGCCCATGCTAGGGAGCTCTTGCAGGAGTGTGACTACAAGAATGACAAATTTTGTATGCAACCCATACCTGCCATATGCTTACCAAGGCTATGCTTGAAACTTTCTAAATAGGAGGCAGCAACTAGGTAACATCACTGGGAAACCTATTCCATTCATCAACTACTCGATTCCCAGTCAGTGTATATATACAATCCCTCCCCCTTTGGCCCCACGTCAATAATTTATTGATTACCAAGATGATTTTACAGGTACCATTTGTCAATTCCAGCTATCTACGTTGCACATATATAATATGACATGTCTGTTTACCTTGAAGGGTGCCCCGGTGAACTTTGATGGGGTGTTTACCAAATAATGATAGAGATCACCATATCTGAGATCCAGTTTCAGTCCCTGATTCTTGAAGCTTGTGAATTTCTCCTTAGGTATGGTGTAAGGATCTAGCCCCCAAACAATTTATCTTGTTCCTGTACAGATCTTGCTGGCGTTGATTCAGATTTCTATATATATCTGACAGTATCATCTCTGACAGCCCCGTCTGGACAGCCATTACTGCGAGGATTTTGCCGTCCAATATGGAATCATAAACAAAACCACGTGATTTCTGTGATGTCATTGGAAAAGGTCTATTAAGTACGTCACTTACTTTTTAGTATCTTCCACAATTTCCACTGACAAAATGATCATGTCGACAAGATAAGCCATTACTCACTTACCATTCAGAGTTGTAACCACACCACTGAATAGGTGTTGGACAGCATATCCACTGTTTCATAGGTTTATACTCATTTTTTTTTTTCCTGAGAATGTCCCATGGGTAATAACGTTGTCACTGGCTACTTTGCCAGTTAGTTCTTGTTGCCAGAGCAGGCTTTAACGATCTGATGGGGAAATTATCCTACTTTCAGCATCAATTGGCTGTGGGTCTTCGACCAAGACAGACAGAGCAACCCTGTCATTAATTGTTAGATTGTCAAGTTTTCTATACAGTGGTCTACGACTGGATGCAATGCTTCACACTTTTCTGGAACTAGGAACATTGGGAAATTTAACGGAGAACAAGAATGTTCAATAACACCATTGTCAAGCATGTTTTGAACTAAATTCTTAGTGATGTATGCTTACGTCGGGTAGGCGTACTGCTGGTATGTTAGTAAGTTTTCATCCTAGGGCTGGTTTTATGTCATGTCTGACTATATGGGTGGGACTCAAGAATTCTCCAAGCAATGCAATCACATACATTTGTTTTATTGTGAACTTTCAAGACTTCTGACTTAACTTCTGGATAATGATAGGGGCCTAAAGTAGCTTAAAGTGACTTTCAAACTGGGGACAGTGGCCATATTGTTATGAACAGAACTTATGGAACAGAGAGGGAAGAGGAAAGCCTCTTGTACTGCCTCTACAGCCGTTGGGTATCCACGGAATTCACATATTTTAGATTTCGTTCGTTACCGTTTTTAAAGGCTCCAACATGCTTGCATACGTCGGCCTTGGTCACTTAATGAAGCCTTTCCATTCTGCTCGATCTCTAGCAGCCTCTGTATTCAGTCATTTATCCCTGAGGCCACGCTCAGTGACTTCATCCCAGGTCGTTTTCGGTCCACCTCTTGCAGCCCTACCCCAAATGTTAGCATTTCTCACTCTCTGTTCCCAGTTGTCATCCCCCATCCTCTCCATATGCCCAGACTACCTCAGTCTACTCCTCCTCATCACAACACCAATACACTGCAGTCCTATCGTACTTCTTAACTCTTCTATCGTAAACCTAGCCCCCCCAGGCCTCGGATTAAAGGATGCACTGCACTTCCACCTAATCACTGTCATTCCTGTATGCCTGAGCCTGCGAATATACTCTTGCTTTACTGCCCAGTTCACAGTACCATACAGCATTACACGTCTAACACATACTGCATACAAAGATCCTTTTCCACAGTGGGAGAGCCCTCTCAGTGTCAGGAGAGGCAACATGTCCCTGAATTTTTTCGAACCACTCCTCAGTCTAGCCGCAGAGCTAGCTCCAACCTCACCTCCAGCACAGAACAAGTCTCTCAGATAACAAAACTCTTCCATACACTGGAGAGACTCACCAGCAAAATCAATTCTTTCATGCCTGACAATCTCCATATGCTCTCCTTGACACCCTGCACACATGTAATCAACATTATCTAGCAGTCTGCCTCTACTACCACTAAACCTCTTGTGCACCCACTTATCACAAAGACTGCACAAGATGGAATTACTTCCCAAGCCCTGGTGGCAAATTGCACATGGCCACCCTCCCTCTACTCTGATAGTGCCGCCACCAGCCCTAGATGCCATTGCCTTTGTTACCTTTACCAACGAAGTTGGGAGAGGTTATGTATTCGTCTATGTTTGTTTGCTTGTTTGTTTGTCCAGACGATATCTCCATATGTTCTCAATAAATTTCAATGAAATTATGTGGAAAGGTGGGCCCCGAAAGAATTGGTTAAATTTTTCCTCGAATCCGGATCCTAATCCTACTGCACAATATCTCCAATTGTTCTCAATGAATTTCAATAAAATTTTGTAGAATAGTGGGCCTTGAGCCAAGAAGGAATTTTAATAAATTTTGGGGTGGATCCGGATCAGGATCCGGCATTGGCGGAGGTATGTGCTCTCTGATTGCTTTCTAGTTTTATCTGCTTTTACTCTCAAACCCATTTGTCCCATACCATCTCTCCACTTCCTAAATCTTTCCTCCACCTCCCTTTCATTTTCTGCAGTCAACACGAAATCATCGGCATACATCTCCCACGGGAGTCAATTTCTGAGATCATGGAAGGGGGTTTCAAGTACCATAATAAGCAACAAGGGGCTCAAGACTGACCCCTGATGCACACCAACATTCACAGAAAACTCATTACTCAAAGCTCCATTCAGTCTTACCTGGGTGCAAGCATCCACATACACAGCCATAACCACCCTAACCAGGCACTCCTCGATCCCAAGCTTTCTCATTGCCCACTTCATCAACTTCCTGGCGACTCTGTCAAAGGCCTACTCCAGATCAACAAAAACAAAGTACAGATCCCTGTACTTTCCTATATATTTTTCCTGAAGCTGTCGAACAATGAATATGGCATCAGTGGTTCCTTTGCCTGACATTGACCCAAACTGCATCACATCAGTGTTCACTCTTTCTCTAATCATACATTGTAGGACTCTCTCCATTACCTTCATTATCTGGTCCAAAAGCTTTATGCCCTATAATTTCCTCTTTCCACGGCATCACCCTTCCCTTTGTACACATTTACAATCACTCTCCTCAGCCAATCATGTGAGACAGCGCATTCATATATAAATTGTATTTACCAAGTCAGAAACTAACCCCACTTCTGTATCTGAGGCCTTCAGTATTTCAACAGTCAACCCAGACACACTTGCTGCCTTCCCTATCTGCATCCTTTCAATTGCACTGTTCACAGTAGCATCGCCAAAGACCAAGGGCCATACACTGGATCTATTGGCTCCAAACCTTCCCTATTCCAGTCAAACTCGTCATTCAACAATCGGGTATAATGCTCTCTCCAGGCGTCTTTAATATCCCCAAAGTTCACCACAATCTTTCCTTCATCACTTTTCACACACTGCTCACCTATGATATCTCTGTTTTCCCTCTGATTTGTTATTTTAAATATCATATTCTTCCTTACCACGCTATATACTGTAGGTTATCTAGTACAAGTCTCTGAGGCTCAAATTTTGCCCTGTAAACATCTTTTCTAGCCTTATGCTTGGCAACCAAGTATTCATCTTTTTTACCACACCTTTTTCATTCCTGGATAAGCCTTCTTTTCTCCTTAACTGCAGCTTCTACGCCCTCGTCCCATCAAGAAGTTACTTTAAGTCTTGAGGTGGCCCCATGTCCATCCACACACTGAATCAGCAACTCTCAGGAGATTGTTCTTGAGGGGACTGTACTGTTCATTAACACTTCTGTCAACAGCTCCCTGTCCAGCCACCACTCTGCTCCTTGTTTAAGATATGTTCTGCGGTTGAGTATGGGCATGGCAGTGATTCTGTTAGCACGAACAGAACAGAGACATGACTCCATGGAAGGTCTTTTTATTTAGATAGAATCAGCAAACATACAGCATGTGTGCCTTCTTTCATACTAACAAGACAAACTAGCGTTATTGTCAGCTCATGAGGTATCAGCTGCATCAGTTCAGCTGATATACCATTATTATACTTGAGGTGCTAATTGCTATTATGTCACATCTAGTGAAATAGGGAGAAGTACTAAGTGGTGACAATAAGTCGTTTTGTTTTGTTTTAAAGGAATGCCTATCAGACAGCTTGCCCATATGGGCTTGGTTTGTGTATGGGTGAGGTTTTTATGTCAATTGTCTTCGGTGCTTTGTGGGGGTGAATTTATTTCTCGTAATAATTACGCCCTTGGTATTCGAAACATCTGTTTTGTGCACTTTCAGATTCTGTAGGCGAAGAATTGCGTCCGGTTGTGACATTATGTTACTGGTAATATAACAAAGTAGAAGTCATTATAATTTTAGTTAAGTCAGAACTTCAGTGTACTCCATCCAGGGCAAGGGATTTTTGAACCATCGACTCCATACAGCTGTAAGTCAGAAGGCAGTACTTCAGGATTACTAGAGGAGCTGTTGTTTTTCACGGTAAATGAATTCCCAGTCAGTGTGTCTGCTGCTGTTCCTTTATGGGTGAGGCAAGTAAAATGAGTATTATCAGTACTTTACATATGATGATCATGGACTGGTCAATATTTAATGTGTCCATAGTGGCTGAGGCAGGATATACAGAAACTGAGCATGTGGCTTTGATGATTCGTTTTTAGTATGTTTAGCCATGGTGCACATGCCTTCCCCCTGCTGCTTATTCTTAACCCTGGATAGGTAACCATTTTTTTTTTTTGTACTATATTATGTAACGTGGGGTATAACGTACCCCAAGGGAAAAAAAATAAAACAAAAATATTTCCGTTTGAGATATTTCGAAATGCTTCAATACCCAAATAATTCAACCCATTATCTTTAAATAGGGCTAGAAAAAATAAAGATTAGTTGAAAAAAAAAAATAAAGTTTATACAAAAATGATTAAACTTTAGGTATACAAATTTTAAAATTAAATCTTGCAAAACTGAAAAGTAATATCATGATTCCTTGGGTGGCCTGCAGTAGACCGATGTTGGTACCTTCTGTATACAAAAGGAGAAAGACAGCAAATAAAAAAAAAAATCACTAGAGGGCTCAACTGAGGTTACATTATAGGTAACCTGGGGTATGACATAACCCAATGGCTCTATAGAGCAAAATCAGTCAGGTACAGCTATGACCCCATCATCCCCATGAAGAGCATCACTAGGCAGGAAGGTAATGAGACGGACAGATCTGATGACCTTATGCTCATATTTTTAAAAATTAAATCTCGGGGACTGGGGTCTCTGATACCCCACGTTACCTATCTAGGGTTACGTGGCATACAAATTTGGGTGGTATGGCCAGAGGACTGATAGTAAGTGCAGAATGCTTTGAATTAGTACACTGTTTTCTTGGGTAGGCGGTAGGTGGTGTTTGTTCACTGGATGTAGCAGTTCAGCTTTCATGAGCGGCTTTCCTTAAACAGTCCACATCCTTGTGACCGAATATTCTACTACATTTACGGGTGTTGTTTGAGTTCCTAATGAAGTAGTTAATTGCTTCATAGCCAGGTTTTGTATGACAAGTATAATAAGTCGTCAACATAGCACTTTGTGTTGTGCATATTCTCCTTGTGCAAGGACTATAATCCAGGAGTTTCTATGGATGGACCAAATCATTCACAAATGAGAAGTGTCGAAGGGGATGGCCGCAGCTGACGGATGCTGTGAGGGTGGGGTTGAGGAGGGTTTAGGTATAGACAGAAGAAGGGTGGAAAAGGGCAAAAGAATTTCTTTTACAATATAAGTTATGTGATGAATGAATATGATGGTATTGGACTACACCTATTACAATCCTCGACATTCGTGAATGAATGTGTGTGTGTGTGTGTGTGTGTGTGTGTGTGTGTGTGTGTGTGTGTGTGTGTGTGTGTCGTAAACAACAGCAGGAAAAAGACTTTTTGATGAAATTTGAGGGAATGGTTGGAACTGGATCACAGGGCCAGTTTCAGTTTGGCATTGATCGATATTATCTGGAGGAGTATTTTGGTCCTTAAAAATTGTCCCCACGTGCAAGAGGCGATGGTGCCTTTCTGTGGAACTTCATGCAACTTTGGGGGGAGAGAGAGAGAGAGTTGTATATCTAAAGTCCAATGTCTATTACTTCAATGATGCTGCGAACAGATTATTTTACTCAGCAGAAATTGGTGGTAGCTGTGATGATGGTGGTGATGGTAGCTGTTGTGGAGCTAATGGTTGTGGTGGTGCTGGTGCTAGCTGTGATGATGATGGTGGTGGTGGTGGTAGTTGTAATGGTGATGGACGCAGCTGTGATGATCATGGTGGTGGTGGTGGTAGCTGTGATGGTGATGCTGGGGGTGGAAACTGTAATGGTGTTGATGGTATCCGTGGCAGTTGTGGTTGTAGTCGTAGAGGTAGAGGTTACGGTGGTGGTGGGAGCTGTACGTTGGTGGTGGTAGTGATGGTAGCTGTGATGATTGTGGTGGTGGTGGTAGCTGTGATGGTGGTGATGGTACTGGTACTGGAAACTGTGATGATGATGATGGTTGTGGTGGTGATGGTAGCTGTCTTGATGGTGGTGGTGGAGGTCATGATCATGGTGGTGGTGTAGGTAGCTTTGGTGGTGGTGGTGGTAGCTGTGATAATAGTGGTGCGGGTAGCTGTGATGATGATGGTGGTGGTGGTCGTAGCTTTGATGATGGTGGTGATCAGTGGCAGTGGTAGCTATGGTGGTGTGGTGATGGTGGCTGTGGTGGTGGTGGTGGTAGCTGTGGTGGTGACGGTGATTGTGGTAGCTGTGATGGTAATAGTGCTAACTCTGATGGTTGTGGTGGTGGTGGTAGTAGTAGTGGTGGTGATCGTAGCTTTGGTGGTGGTATTGATGGCAGTTGTGATGATGCTGTTGGTGGTGGTATTGATGGTAATTGTGATGATGCTGTTGGTGGTGGTATTGATGGTAGTTGTGATGATGCTGTTGGTGGTGGTAGCTGTTGTGGTGATGGTGGTGGTGGTGAAAGTTGTGGTAGTTATTCAGAAACAGTTCTCACAAGGTGCTTGCTCCAAAGAGAAGTGTGGTTCAGAGAAGGCTGTGCTATGTGGGATGTTACTGCGTACTTGTGATATGTTGTGTTTTTATTCGCGGTAAGGAATTTGGGATAACTTTTGCGGCAATAATCACGTGTTGTTCCTGCCCGTCCTTAACCGCCTAACAAAATGCCATTCTATTTATATAGATCTACTCGCTGTAGTTCATCGTGCTACTTTCATTTCATCTAAGAATCACATAATGTCATTCATACAGTTTTGTTTCCCCAGGAGTAGTTATAGTGGGATGTCCTTATGCCACTTAATATGGTATCATTTATAAATGGTGGCCATCATGCAAAAAGTGTTTTACTACAGGCATTCTCATAGACGAATGATCCCTATGCAATGAGTGACAGAATTTTTTAGGCAACAAGCACCAGCTATATCTTTTTTCAGAACATCTTCAGGCAGAAGCAGGATAGATTGTGTAAAGTAATAGAGCAATTACAGTAATCAACATTTTGGAATGGATAATTGGCGATGGGAGTGAGGTGCTGAATTATTGAATGGGTAAAAAGGAATGCACTAAGATAGTATGAATATAAAAGGAAATGCGCACAACTAGGGCTCTATAGAAAACATTTAATAATGAAATGAAGGGTATGGAAGAAGAGAGTTGAGCAGAATATTAGAAAGAGAGAGACAGACAGCCAGACATAAAAGTCACAAATGGAGGTATGCTGATTATGTCAAGCAGTGTTTACAAACAAAAGCCAGAGTTTGAACGTATAAGTACGTACTATACATTAGGAGATTTTCGTATCTTAGCTGTTGTAGGTGAATCTGTTGCTGTGAGGGATGGTATTGGGGCAAGTTGTGAAAGAGGTGGTAGAAACTTACTGTGGGGCGTGGGGAGAGGGGAGTGGCAAATGTGGAGGGATAATGGGTAGACTACATTGTAAGATTAATGATGTAGTGGAATGACAGCTGTACAGGAGAAGCAGGGTTCGATGGAGAAAGTAGAGAAGACCACGTAACGATGAGGGCAATCCTGGTTTCAGTGACACCACTAGACCCACATGCTATGCAGCAGAAGTCAGGGGAAAGCAGCTGGGGAAAATGGGCAGTTAATGGCTTAGCACAGCCAGGTGAGGGAGTGGGATCTAGAAATAGGTCAGGGAAAGCTGGTGATTGGAGGTTAGATGCACACGGGGTGGATACGTCAACAGTGTTGGTGGATCTTGCTAGTCTTGGGTGCTCGTGGTCCAAGAGGATCAGGGGATATGTGGCAATTATTTGTCATTTTTGTCTTCGGGTGCATGTAGTTTCGTCCCATTTTAACCTTCATATTTTTTACTTAGGTCTTCTGTCTTCTATGTTGAATCTTCTGTTTTCGTTGGAGAACCTGCAGGCTTTTGTGGTATATTTTTCATGTTTCTCTTATTTCACGATTCTTCTAGGTTCGTCAATGGTCGTCTTCTTCAATGCCATCATTTATAGCCTTGGTCTTACTTGATGACATCAGTTTTTACAGTCTTTATCCTTCAGAAAGGGAGGCCAGTCGTCAGTTTTGGAGATGATGAGTATGGATGTAGTGTCTTGGAGACCATCTTTTGTTTGGTTTGGCTGGATGATGGAAATGGCAAACTCATAAGTGGCTTCTTGCGGTTGAGAGTGGATGTCCTTGGTGCTGCTGGCTCTTCGATGGCTTACCTCCCCGTCCAGTCTGGTAGTCAAGTCACTGAGATTGAAGGTGCTGGTACTGAGGTGGCTGATGTTCGTGGGTAGGTCGTTTTGAATATTTTGGTCAGTCTTATTGAAAAAATTTAATGACAAATGTATTATGGTCTGTGGCATTTAAGGCATCATGGGCTATGTGTTCACGGTGATACTTTGTGCATGCTGCAATGGTGAGCCACTGCCATGTGTCACAGTGGAGATCTGCTTAGCACTTCGCCAGGTGCCTGTGTTATATGTGGCAGTTGATGGATCTGAATGGTCTGACCCATTAAGTGCTGCATATTGAATTTTTCTGGAACTGATCTTGTACAATATATATATATATATATATATATATATATATATATATATATATATATATATATATATATATATATATAAAATCAATCAATCAATCAATCATTTCCTGTGGCACCCCACGGGATGCATAGGGTCTCAATGATCTCTCTCCACCAATATTTGTCTCTTGGCATCTCCTTCAGGTTCCACCAACACTCCTCTCCTGCTTCTTTTTTCATTGTCCTCAACCAGGTTTCCCTCGGCCGACCTCTACCTCTTCTTCCTCTGGCAATCCACTGTGGCACATCCTGAATTAAACAACCTTCTTTTCTGTATATGTGCCCCAGCCACTTCCAGCGAGACAGTCTCACATATTCATTAACTGGTTCCACTCTCGTAATATCCCTTACTCTTTCATTTGTAACTCTGTCTTGCCACTTTACCCCAAGAATCCTTCTCAGTATTTTATTCTCAAATCCTAATACTTTCTGATCTGTTGCAATTGTACTGTACCATGACTCATGCCCGTAAATGAAAATTGGTCTAACCATGGACTTGTAAATTTTCACTTTAGTATGTACCGAAAGCATATTATTATTCCAAACAGATTTCAACATTCCAACAGCTCGCCAAGCCTGTCTAATCCTCTCCTCAATTTCATTGTTTAATGATCCATTAGATGATACCATCGTTCCCAGATATTTAAAGTTTTCTACATTCTTCACCACATTATTCCCAATTACACAATCGATTTGGTTCTCCACGTTCATATTAGTAATTTCAGTTTTTCCACAATTTATTACCAATCCCACTTTTTCTCCTTCCTCCACCAGACAATCGAGCACCCTCTGCATCTCGTAAATACTTCCGCAAATCAGTACAATATCATCAGCATAGTCCAAATCCATCAGCTTCTTATTTTCTTTCCAGTTAATTCCTGCACCTGTTCTCCTTACAGCCTTTTTCATAACATAATCCATAACCAAAACAAACAACAATGGCGAAAGAACTCCTCCTTGAATCACTCCTGACCTAACTTGAAATGGATCACTCAAAGAACCACCCACCATTACCTTACAAAAAGTACCTTCATGCAGGCTTCTAATAATTTACAAACTTTTCTGGTATACCATAGAATCTCATAATTTTCAACATAGCTCCACGTGAAACACTATCAAACGCCTTTTCAAAATCCACAAAACACATGTTAAGTGGCATTTTCATCTCATTAGCTTGTTGCATTAGATGCCTTACAATAAAAATCTGATCATTACAACCTCGACCCTTTCTAAATCCCGCTTGTTCTTCTCTTAAAATTTTATCAATTACTGGCTCTATTCTGTTCAACAAGATTTTGGAAAAGACTTTTGCAACTACGGGTGTCAAAGTTATCCCCCTCCAGTTGCCACACACACTTAAATCTCCCTTTTTTGGTATTTTTATAATCACTCCATTTTTCCACTCTTCTGGAATTCCACCATTATCCCAAGCCACATTAAAAAGTTTCAAAAGTGCATTCATCAACTCGTCATTTTCCACCTTAAGCTTTTCAGGGAAGCCTTAAAATTCTTTAACTCCTTTATAGATTTTGCTACCTCTTTCAAAGTTATATCACCTGTTTCTATCTGCAAATCTCTTTCGGCTGGCAAAATGTCCTCTTCAGCTGGGATTGGTCTATTTAGAACAGATTCAAAGTGCTCTTTCCATCTTCCTTTTATATCCAAATCTTTAGTCATCAAATTACCATTTCTATCTCGTACAGGTATTCCCTTCCTTCTCTTTTCAGTCCCAGTTAACTCCTTTATGGCCTGATACGCTGCTCCTGTGCTCTGACCGTCATATTTACTTAATTTAATTTCTGTCTCTATCGCCTTTTCATCATATAGTCTCCTCTTATCACGTCTAACGAGTCTTTTTACTTCAGAATGTAAACTCCAATACTTTGCTCTAAGTACTTCAAGTACCTGCCCATCAACATGTTGTTCTTCACTTCTTAACTTCGCCTCTTTCCTTTTCTGAATTACATTCCATGTTTCATCTGACATCCACTTTTTCCTTCTCGCTTTTCCCTTTTTCTTAATAGTAACCTTAGCACTCTCAAGCAAAACCTCTTTTACCTCTCTCCACATTTGATTAATATCATTGTCTTCAGATTCCATCAAAGTCTGCAGGACTAGAAACTTGTTTCTACATTCGCACCGAAACTTTTCCCTCGTGCTCTCATCTCTTCTCAGCTCATCAAAATCATAATTATTACCTCCTGTACAATTACCATTAACGTTTCTCTTAAGTTTTATTCTAATCTTTGACACAACAAGTTGATGATCACTACCTATATCTGCCCCCCTCCTTACGCAAACATCTTCTAAATAACTCCTATGCCTTCTGCTAATTGCAATGTGGTCAATCTGGTTACAATATTTACCACATGGTGAAATCCAAGTAGTCTTATGTATTTTTCTATGCTCGAAGATAGTTCCACCAATTATAAGGTCATTTGCCAAACAAAAGCTTGCAAGTCGCACCCCATTTTCATTTCTTATACCAACACCCTCCTTACCCCTACAATCTTCAAAGCCATCCCTACTACTGCCAACAATCGCATTAAAATCACCAATGCAAACTAACACATCATGTCTTGCCACTCTATTCACTACATCCAGCAGCTTCTCATAAAAGTCATCCTTCATTTCATCAGCAGCCTCATTTGTTGGAGCGTACCCTACAACCATACTGATATTACCATGGTCAGATTTTAAGCGAGCATAATATATATATATATAGATATAGATATATATATATATATATATATATATATATATATATATATATATATAGATAGATAGATAGATAGATAGATAGAGAGAGAGAGAGAGAGAGAGATACTATATATATATATATATATATATATATATATATATATATATATATATATATATATATATATATATATATATATATATATATATATATATATATATATATATATATATATATATATATATATATATATATATATATATATATATATATATATATATATATATATATATATATATATATATATATATATATATATATATATATATATATATATATATATATATATATATATATATATATATATATATATATATATATATATATATATATATATATATATATATATATATATATATATATATATATATATATATATATATATATATATATATATATATATATATATATATATATATATACAGTATATAATATATATATATATATATATATATATATATATATATATATATATATATATATATATATATATATACAGTATATAATATATATATATATTGCCAGACGCCTCAATCCCGTTTGGGTTGGCCGCAAACAAATCGCCTCCAAGTCGCCCTGTCCCCCGCTATTTCACTGCCCTGCTGCCAACTCACACCCCCCTCTCTCATATACCTCTCCACCCCATCCCTCCATCTCATCCTCGGCCTCCCCCTCCCTGTTCCCCCCTCCACCTCACTCACATACACTCTCTTCGTCAGTCTTTCACCCTCCATCCTCTCTACATGGCCAAACCACCTCAGTGTGTTCCTCATAACGCTTCCTATCACGTCCACATCCACACCACAACGCTCCTTTATATCCTCATTCGTCAGCCTGTCTCTCCATGTGACTCCACCTGCTCCTCTTAAATAACTCATTTCCACTGCTCTCACTCTTGACTTGTGTCCTTCCAACAACGTCCAAGCTTCACTTCCATACGTTAGAGTTGGTATCACAATACTGTCATGTAGTAACTTTCTCACTTCCATGCTCACTTCCCTGTTTCTTATCACTGCTTTCAAAGAACCAGCAACCTTTCTTCCCTGCTGTACCCTTTCAAGCACTTCACCCTCGAAACCTCCATCCTTACTCATCACACTACCCAAGTACTTAAACGAACTCACATTTTCCAATTCCTCACCATGCAACCTCGCTGTACATTCACTGACTTCACCTCTCTCAAAGACCATCACTTTACTCTTCCCTACATTCACCTTCAGATTCCGTTTCTTACACACTTTCCCAAACTCATCCACCAAGCCTTGCAGCTCCCCTTCATCTTCACTCAACAACACAGTATCATCTACAAACAACAGTACAGGGAGTTTCCAAACACTATTCTCTCTCACCAGGGCCACTCCAACATCCACTACCTCACCTTGTACCTCTTTTATTACCCCATCCATGTACAGATTGAACAACCATGGAGACATGACACATCCCTGTTTCAACCCAACTTTCAAAGAGAAAAATTCACTTAGTTCACCATCCACACGCACAGCAGCCTTCGCACCATCATACATACTCTTCACAGCATTCAACAACTTCCCATCTACTCCATTTATTTTTAATACTTTCCACAATCCTTGTCTATCCACCCTGTCATATGCTTTCTCCAAATCCATGAAGGCCGCCTACAACTTCTTTCCCTTCTCTAGAAACTTTTCCACTAAAGATCTAAGAATGAATATCTGATCTACACAACCTCTTCCCTTCCTAAAGCCTCCCTGTTCTTCTCCAACAAATTTCTCTGTTCTTTCTCTAACTCTGTCAATAAGTATCCTACCATACACTTTTCCAATTATACTAAGAAGACAAATGCCCCTGTGATTACCACACACTTCTTTTTCCCCTTTTCCTTTGTACAAGGGAATAATTATACCTGACTTCCAATCCTCCGGGACTCTACCTTCCTCCCAGGCCAATCTACACATCTTCCACATCCATTCTACTACTATCTCTCCCCCATGCTTCAGCATTTCACCACACACTTCATCAATTCCTGGGGCTTTCCCCGATTTAACTTTCTTCATTGCTTCCACAACTTCTGTCCTACCGATTTCTTCCTGTCTTCTCACCTCCCTGCTTCTCCCTCCCATTCCCCAGCCACTTATATTCGCATTACTTCCATCCTCTATGTTCAACAATTCCTTCAAGTGTTCTCTCTATCTGCTCACTTTTTCTCCATTCTCCACTAGTAATCTACCATTTTTATCTTTCACTCCCCTGCTAACTTCACTTCCACCCTGTCTTACTCTTTTCACCTCTTTCCAGAAAATTTTCTTACAGTCTCTCCACTTTACACTCAAATTCCTTCCAAATTCCTCATCCATTCTCTTCTTACTCTCTCTTACTAATCTTTTGACCTCTCTCTTTCTTTCTACATATAACTCTCTCTTCCGCCTCTCAACATCTTCCACGCATCTATTTCTCATCCATTCATTGTATGCTTTCTTCTTTTGTGCCACAGCCTGTCTCACCTCTTCAGTCCACCACGCTGTTCCTTGCACCCCCCTCCGTCTTCTCTTCATTCCACACACCACATCACATGCTGCACATATTTCTTCTGTAAATATCCTACACACACCTTCCACGTCTCCCATCTGCTCCAATTCATATTTGCCCAATCGTTCCTCCACTTCTCTTTTATACTCTGCCTTTTTCTCATTCTCTTGTAACCTTTCCACTCTCCTTGCAACTACTCCTTCCTCTCGTCTTTCCCTTCTTCTATTCCTCCATCTTACTTGAATCCTAATTCTGGCCACCACCAAGTAGTGGTCAGAAAGTCCACTCCCCCAACCTCTCTAAGGTCTTGCATCCATTACACATCTTCGCATCCTTTCATCCACACACACATAATCAATCATTGCCTACCTTTCATTCAGTTCACCACCCACCTTTCTCATCACTCGCCATGTATACCTGTGGATCATTTTATGCCTGAAGAGGGTATTGGCTATCACCAACCCCCTCACAGCACAAATGTCCACTAACGCACTCCCATTCTCATCTATCTCAGCAGGCACACCCCACTAACCAACTATTCCATCCACCTTCACATCTCCAACTTTACCATTCATATCACCGATCAAAAACACTCTCTCATTCCTTCCAAACTTTTCCATGCACACTTCCACATTTGTCCAGAACTCTTCTGTAACTCTTCTAGCACGATCTTGCGTTGGCGCATACACACACACAATCGCCCACATTTGTATTCCAACTTTCAACTTTACCCACACAATCCTTGACCCAACTGATCCATACTGTCTTATGCTCTTCCTTCATTTACTCACAACTATACATACTCCTTCCTTTGCCCTCTCATTCTCACCCACTCCTGCACATATACCCCATCCATACTCCCATTCTCTCACACTTTCTCCTCCCCATTTTGTTTCAGTTATTCCACATACATCCATTTTCGCACCCTCAAGCACCTGGACAATCTCTCTCTCTTTCACCTCATCATTCGCTCTTCTTACATTCCATGTAGCCATTACCAAATCATTTGTCCGGTCCTGGGTCGTCATCGTTTGGTCAGTCCTTGTCTGAGGCTACGTGTTTGTTATATATATATATATATATATATATATATATATATATATATATATATATATATATATATATATATATATATATATATATATATATATATATATATATATATATATATATATATATATATATATATATATATATATATATATATATATATATATATACATATGGTACATTTTATTGCAAGGCCTTGAACCATTTTTTTTTTTTTTACATATTAACAGAAATGGAAACATTGGGCACGTTATGGTCCTATCGATGAAATACCAATATTCTTAATTTCTATGGCTGTGTAAGCAAAATGCATAAGCTACCAAATAAACTCATTATTGCATTTCATCGTTAGGAATGTACGTGTGTGGAGCAGCACTGGTAGCCATGATGTGGGTGACGTGTAACTCCGTTGTGGCCATGGTGGTCATGTGTGTGGCTCTCGGTGCAACGGGAACGCTCTCCAGCGGGTCATTCATTTCAGAGCAGGACATTGCACCCAATTTCGCTGGCTCCATTAAGGGCATGACTAACACTGTCGGGTCTGCTACTGGCTTCCTGGCGCCGGCTGTCACTGGTGCCATCATAAATGGGAATGTAGGTATTATGTATCAGATTATGGTGGTATTTAAAGTTGATCAGTTTTATTTTATGATTTAAGGATGACCAAGAGTAACTTACTGATTCAACGATTGATATCATCATGAATAACGGCAGCAATGGGGTTATATATAAGATGGACTTTTGGTACTCTTTGAAATTTCTTCATCAGTCTTCTTGTCGGTAACTTACCACATCTCAGCAGATGACAATATCAAAGAGAACAGTTATTAGATATTATTTCTTTAATATCCGGATAAGTGCTGTTATGTAATGAACACTAATGTAATATCGTGCACCCAGCAAACGTTGAGTGCATGGAGAGCAGTGTTCGGGCTTTCGGCTGGTCTGAGCTTCATCAGCTGCACCCTGTACATCTTATTTAGTACCGATAAGGTTCAGCCATGGAACAATCCCAAACCCAAGACCAAAAAAGGTAAGAAATGAATGACTATATTCCAGAAAATGGTATTTACAATATATAAATATGTAATTACCAATGTATATGACTAAGTAGTCACTATCCTATGGTCAGACTCAAATATGAAGTCCGTTTGGGTGGGGCCCGTGCGGGGATTTCCCTCTCTACAGCTCTGCCAAACCTCCTCTCTCGCTCTCTCTCTCTCTCTCTCTCTCTCTCTCTCTCTCTCTCTCTCTCTCTCTCTCAGTTGATTGAGAAAGTTTTTATATATTTATAAGTTGTGTTTTCTTCTATATTGTTTCAACCTTTTTTCCACACCTCCACTGAGGTAAAAGTCTTGGCGCGTTTTATTTTTATAGAGGTTTCCCCAGTAGGCGTAAGTCCTCTCTCTGATCTTTCTTCTAAAAAATACTTGTTCACATTGTAAATAAGTTCTTTCTCCCGACTGTGGAGCACATGAGAGCGAGTCGGAGTAGCTGCCATCGTGGGTGGGGATCAGGGAGGAAGTGACCGGTCACCTGTAGTCTGAGGTGGGTGTCCTTGACCTCTGGCACCGTCGGAAAGCGACGTTGTCACGTGGTGTGGAATTTATACAAATCATTGCTATTATCCTAAAAAGCGACACATTCATAGCACTATATAGCCTTATTTAATATATTTAATAAGTACAGAATATTTAATATACAATTTCAAATAGTAAATAGCTGACATATGACAGAGAGAGAGATAGGTACTGGGGTTGATGCGGCAGAGCTGTAGAGAGGGAAATCCCCTCTCGGGCCCCACCCAAACGGACTTCATATTTGAGTCTGACCATAGTCACAGTGTCAGTAAATAAATGCTAATATGCAGCTAATACTTGGAATGATGGGACTGGATGTTTGTCAAGAATCAGAAAAAAACTGGCAATAAGATAACTTTAAATTATCTGTACTCAGCCTACTAATATGCTTTACATTGCATTTTGCAGAAAGCGACCCATAACAAGATTCTAGAAGTTGAGGGGAATGATGATGAGAGGAGGCCACATATATATAGTATAATCTTGTGACGTCATACACTCGACACAGTAAAAACAAGTAGCACTCAGTGAGTGCACCACCAGAGCCTTTAAAAGCTCTAGGGGCGAAACAGTTTGACTTTGCCCTATTCTCTTGACCTTCCATCAACTTTTCTCAAGACTAAAGCACTTCTTTCTTGTTTGACCCACAGCGATTCCACCAAACTTGCTCTGGAGTGGATCAAAGCTGCTTAAGTTGGCCTTACCTTGTGACTTTGATTTTTGACCTTTAGATTACAAAATTAGATCTATTCATACATGGCGGAACTTCAGTCATTCCACGATGTTTCGTCTGTACCGAATAAAAACTTTCAGTTATATAGTTGGACTTTTGATTTTGCTGTGACCTTCACCTATGACTGTCATCAGAATCAAATTCCCCCATTATTTCTTTACTCTGAATCGTCTCCCCAAGTTAGATCTAAAATGGATAAAAATAATTTAAGATAACTGTGCCATGTGACCTTAACCCATGACCTGTCGTTCTCAGAACAATAGATCAACCTCTTGTCGGACCACAACTCTTCCACCAATTTGGTTCAGATCATATCAGATCTGTTTCAGTTTATATGTTCACGCACTGGCTCACAGGGATCGAACTCTATCTTGTTCTGTGACCTTGACCTTTGACTGATTGTTCCAAAATTGTACCCCTTCGTTCTTACCTTACCATAAGCCCTACCACCAAGTCGGGCTTATACCCTGCCTGGGTAAATTCATTCACCTTTGTCAACTTGTACCTTTCCATCCTGCTAGAATTTTGCTCTAATTCAGCCTATCCTAAAGACGGGATACCATTCCCAGCCTTCAAACTATCGCCCAATTACTTTAACTTCCTCTATTTCAAAAAGATTTTGAGTGTTCTTAACAAAAATTTTTAAAGCACCTTTCCTATTACAACCTTCTTTCTGATCGTCAGTATGGGCTCCGCCAGGGAGGCTTCACTGGCGTTCTTCTCACCTACCTTTCAGACTCCTGGTCATCCTCCCTACGAGACTTGGCGAAAGCTTTGCGATTGCACTTGGCATCTCAAAGGCTTTCGATCGAGTGTGGCATAAGTCTTTAATTTCCAAACTGCCCTCGTATGGTTTCTATCCTTGTTAGTGTAGGTGAGTCCGAAAGTACAGCACTGTGTGATTGAATGGAACGAGGTGTCATCGATACTGATGTGGGTGAAAGCGAAATTTGAATGTGAGTTGTGGGTGTTTTTGAATGCATATGGGCCTCGTAGTGAAAGGGATGAAGAAGAGAGGAAGTCACTCTGGAATGATGTTGGTGAGTGCCTGGAGAGTTTTGCAGCGAATGTGAATGTGGTAATGATGGGAGATCTGAATGCTAGAGTAGGAAATGTAGCAGTTGAAGGTGTAGTTGGTATGGATTGTGTGCCTGGAAGAAATGAAAATGGGGAACGAATGATAGAGATGTGCGTTGAGCGAGAGATGGTGATTGGAAACACCTTGTTTGAGAAGAAAGATATTTATAAGTATATATGAGTGAGACAGGAGGGTAGAAGGGTTGTTGATAGAGTATTGATGGACTATGTGGTTGTTTCCAGGAATGTAATAGGAAGATTGTTGGATGTGAGAGTTCTGAAAGGGGAGGGTGGAGGTATGTTTGACCACTACCTGGTGTAGGGGAAGTTAAGAATAGGTAAGAGATGGGTGAGAGCAAGGAAAGTTACGTGCGGCAGGGAGGTGTTGAAAGTGAGTGAGTTGATTAAAAGAGAGAAAATGATAGAGTATCAGGAGAAATTGAAAGTTGAGTGGAATGCAGTGAAAGATCAGGAAAATGGCAGTGTGGAGGAGGAATGGCAGTTATTTAAGAGTGCTGTGGTGGGGCATGCGGAAAAGGTGTGTGGTGTGAGACGTGGGGGTAGTGGTGTTAGAAAAGGAAGTGAATGGTGGTGCGAGGAAGTAAGTATGGCTGTGGCTGAGAAGAGATGTGTATATGAAGTGTGGCTGCAGAGGAAGGATGAGGTGTCATATGAGAGGTATAAGGAAAAGAGGAATAGGGCGAGAAGGGCTGTGTGTGATGCTAAAGTGGCAGCAGATGAGAGGTGGGGTAGGCAGTTGACTGAGAATTTTCAACAGAATAAGAAAATGTTTTGGAAGGAGGTGAAAAGGGTGCGAAAGGGAGAGTCTGGGAAGGAAGAGTGAGTAAAAGCAGATGATGGAAGGATGTTAATTGAGATGGATGCAGTACGGAAGAGATGGGCAGAGTATTTTGAAAGATTGTTAACTGTAGAGGAGGAAAAGGTGGCTGACATTGTGGCGATGCATGGGTGCAAGGAATAAATGTGTTGGGAGAGTTGAATGATTCTTTGATCACGAAGGAGGATGTGCAGGAGGCAGTAAAGGTGATGAAGAAAGGGAAAGCTGCAGGTATGGATGGGTGTGCTGTGGAATGCCTGAAAGGTGGTGGAGTGACCATTGTTGACTGGTTAGTAACATTGTTGAATGTGTGCTTTGTGAAAGGTATGGTGCCAATTGACTGGGCAAGTGCTTGTGTGGTCCCGTTGTATAAAGGCAAGGGTGATAAGTATGAATGTACTAGCTTTAGGGGTATAAGTCTGTTGAGTGTTGTAGGTAAGGTTTATGGTAGAGTGTTAATTATGAGAGTTAGAGAGGGTACAGAGGGAGTGATTGGTGAAGAGCAGTGTGGCTTTAGGAGAGGTAGGGGATGCATGGATCAGATGTTTGCTGTGAGACAAGTGTGTGAAAAGTATTTAGCGAAAGGCAAGGATGTGTTTTGGGCATTCATGGATTTAGAGAAAGCGTATGATAGAATTGATAGGGAGGCTTTGTGGACTGTTTTAAGATTGTATGGACTTGATGGTAGGTTACTAAAAGGGGTGAAAAGTTTTTATGTAAATAGTAGAGCGTGTGTAAGAGTGGGAAATGCTGTGAGTGACTGGTTTCCTGTGAGAGTGGGGCTGCGACAGGGATGTGTGATGTCGCCTTGGTTGTTTAATATTTACATGGATGGTGTTGTAAGGGAGATGAATGCAAGAGTTTTAGGTGGAGGTCTGAGTCTGGTGAATGTTGATGGTGGAGACTGGAATCTGAAGCAGCTGCTGTTTGCAGATGATACTACACTGGTGGCTGATTCAGAGGAGAGATTGATACAGTTGGTAGAGGAGTTTGGAAGGGTGTATGAAAGGAGGAAATTGAAAGTAAATGAGAATAAGAGTATAGTGATGAAGTGTACGAGGTTGGTAGATGGTAGGGGGATGAATATAGCTTTGAATGGCGAGTTGCTTGAGGAGGAAGAGTGTTTTAAACATCTAGGGTCACATGTTGCTGTGGATGAAAGAATAGATGCAGAAGTGAAGTTTAGAATAAATGAAGTAGGAAAGTGCTGGGAGGAATGAAAAAAGTGTTTAGATGTCGTTCGCTTAGAATGGATGTAAAGAGAAGGTTGTATGAGGGTGTTGTGGTACTGACTGCGTTATATGGGGCTGAAACATGGAATATGGGTGTAGCAGAGAGGAAAAGTTTGAATGTAATGGAGATGAGGTGTCTGAGGAGTATGTGTGGAGTGACACTTATGGATCGAGTGCGAAATGATGAACTGCGAAGAACTGGAGTTGTTCGGGAGATGGCTGGTAGAGTTGAGCAGAGGGTGTTGTGATGGTTTGGGCACATGGAGAGAATGGATAATGAGCGATTGGTGAAAAAGATAAGCAGATCTGATGTGAGAGGTGTAAGGCTGAGAAGAAGACCACGAATAGGATGGATGGACAGTGTGAAGAGAGCACTGGATGCGAGAGGGATGTCTGTTGAGCAAGGAAGAGTGGCTGTGCGTGACAGAAATAAATGGAGAGAAATTGTGAATGAATAAGTGATGACGCAGCCCTGAGGGGATATTCTCCTGCATTTGGTCTGATCGGCTAGTCAGGTCAGGTGCGGGTAAGGGGATGGGTCTATTATGACGTGGCAGGGGTAAACCAGCTGTCGGGCCCTGCTGCGGATGTCACTGATTGCATTGTGCAGTTGACCCTTGTGCGGTGTGGTGCGGTGAGGATCTGTCCGTTCTCCCCTTGGGGCTAAGATGCGAATGAATGTGTTTGAATGCATGAGTAATTGGGGAGTGTGTCGTCCTGTCTCGGCTACCTCCCTTTCCTTGGGGGAAGCAGCCTAGGTTTATAGATAGATAGATAGATAGATGAGTCTGCTGTTGCCTGAAGGGTGGTGGAGCGACTATTGTTGACTGGTTAGTAAGATTGTTGAATGTGTGCTTTGTGAACAGTATGGTGCCAATTGACTGTGCAAATGCTTTTGTGGTCCCGTTGTATAAAGGCAAGGATGATAAGTATGAATGTACTAGCTTTAGGAGTATAAGTCTATTGAGTGTTGTAGGTAAGGTGTATGGCAGTGTTAATTAGGAGAGCTAGAGAGGGTACAGTGGGAGTGATTGGTGATGAGCAGTGTGGCTTTAGGAGAGGGAGGAGATGCGTGGATCAGGTGTTTGCTGTGAGACAAGTGTGTGAAAAGTATTTAGCGAAAGGCAAGGATGTGTTTTGGGCATTCATGGATTTAGAGAAAGCGTATGGTAGAACTGATAGGGAGGGTTTGTGGACTGTTTTAAGATTGTATGGACTTGATGGTAGATTACTAAAAGGGGTGAAAAGTTTTATGTAAACAGTAGAGCGTGTGTAAGAGTGGGAAATACAGAGTAACTGGTTTCCCGTAAGAGTGGGGCTGTGGCAGGGATGTGTGATATCGCCTTGGTTGTTTAATACTTATATGGATTTTTTTTTTTAATGCGAGGAAGAAGGAACCAAAGGCCATAAGCCCGCAGAAACAGTTCCCTCCAAGAGAAAAAAACAAAAAACAATAGAGAGCCAAATTCAAGATCAGATCATTTTCATTTTAAGATGCCTGGACACACTGCGTTTGAAAGACTGGAGATCATAAGCAGCAGGAAATACAGACAGAGGGAGACAGTTCCAGAGCTGACCTGTTGCATAAATGAAAGACTGGGAGTAACGGTTAACTCTTGCATTAGAGAGTTGGACAGAAAAGGGATGAGAGTTTGCTGCCAGACGGGTGCTACGCGCCCGTCGTGGAGGTGGAGGAATGCAAGCAGACAGTTCAGAGGAGCAGTGACCATTAAAGTAGTGATAGAAAAAAGAAAAGATGCAACAGTGCGGCGAAGAGACAGAGATTGAAGGGAGTCAGTAAGAGGAGGAGAGTTAATGAGACGAAAAGCCTTTGACTCCACCCTATTGAGAAGAGCTGTATGTGGGGAGCCTCCCCACACATGAGAGTTGTACTCCACACAGGGACGGATAAAACCCCTGTATAGAGTCAACAATTGTGCTGGGGTAAAGAAAGAGCGGAGTCGGTTTAGCACACCCAATCTCTTGGAAGCAGATTTTACAAGAGATGTAATATGATCTTTCCAGGATAAGTCCGGGGTAAATGAAACCCCAAGCATGTTCAAGGATGATGCAGGATTGAGCTGAATATTATTAAACATTAGTGGGTATACCTGTGGAAGATTTTGTTGGGTTGATAGGTGTAAGAACTGAGTCTTAGATGCATTAAGAACAGCCATATTATTTTTACCCCAGTCAGAGATACGAGCCAAGTCAGACATTAGGTGTGCCATAGCCTCATCCCTTGTTTGTTGAAGTAACTGTTGAGATGGGCGTTGCGGGAACCGAATGGAAAGGTGAAGGGTGGAGTCATCAGCGTATGAGTGGATAGGGTTAGATGTACAGCTTAGAAGATCATTGATGAATAAAAGGAAGAGAGTTGGTGATAGGACAGAGCTCTGAGGAACACCACTGTTGATAGATCTAGGAGAAGAATGATGGCCGTCTACAACAGCGGCTATAGAATGACCAGAAAGGAAGCTAGCGATGAAGGCACAGATAGAAGGATAGAAACCGTAAGAGGGCAGTTTGGAAATTAAAGATTTATGCCAGACTCGATTGAAAGCCTTTGAGATGTCAAGTGCAATGGTAAAGCTTTCGCCAAAGTCCCGAAAGGAGGATGACCAGGAGTCTGAAAGGTAGGTGAGAAGATCGCCAGTGGAGCGTCCCTGACGGAACCCGTACTGACGATCGGAAAGAAGGTTGTGATAGGAAATATGCCTTAAAATTTTTCTATTGAGAATTGACCCAAAAACTTTTGAAATACAGGACGTTAAAGCAATTGGACGATAGTTAGAGGGTTGGGAGTGGTCACCCTTCTTTGGGACTGGCTGAATGAGAGCAAACTTCCAGCAAGAAGGAAAGGTACAAGTTGACAGACAAAGGCGAAAGAGTTTGCCTAGGCAGGGTGAAAGCACAGAAGCACAGTTCTTGAGAACAACAGGAGGGACCCCATCAGGCCCATATGCCTTGTTAGTACTGAGGCCAGTGATGGCAGAAAATACATCAACTGAAGAAATTTTAATGTCAGCCATGAGGAAGTCAGAGGAGGGAAGAGATGGAGGAACAGCACCGGAATCATCTAAGGTGGAATTGGAGGAGAAAGTCTGTGCGAAGAGATCTGCTTTATCAGTAGAAGAAATAGCTACAGAACCATCAGAGTAGAAAAGAGGAGGGAAGGATGATGAGGTAAAGTTGTTAGAAAGATTTTTGGCAAGGTGCCAGAAGGAGCGGGTAGAATTCGAGTTGGAGAGTTGAGAGCATTTAGTATGGATGAAATTATTTTTAGTAGAGCGAAGAACAGACTTAGCACGATTCCGGGCAGAAACATAAAGATGATGTGATTCAGGGGTGGGTTGGCTCCGGTACCTTTTGTAGGCCCTCTCCTTGTTGCGGACAGCATTAGAACAAGCTTGATTAAACTAAGGCTTTCTTGTGTTAGTCGAAGGATATGAGAAAGGAATGTATGCTTCCATGCCCGAGAGAATAACCTCCGTAATGCGCAAGGCACACTCAGATGGCTTCCGGCCATGGAAGCAATAATCATTCCAGGGAAAATCAAAGAAGTACTGCCTGAGGGCCTCCAAGTCCGCGGCTCCAAAATGCCATAGACGACGTTTCCCTGGAGGGTCCACAGGCCGTATCGGAGTGATAGGACAGGTTAAGGTAATAAGGTTGTGATCGGAGGAGCCCAACGGAGAGAAAAGATTAACAGAGTGAGCAGAAGGATTAGTTGTGAGGAAGAGGTCAAGTATGTTGGAGCTCTCTCTAAGGCGGTCAGGGATACGGATAGGGTGCTGTACAAGCTGCTCTAGGTCATTAAGGATAGGAAAGATGTTGGCTTGTTCACCAGGTGGATCCGTGAAAGAAGAGGAGAGCCAAAGGTTGTGGTGAACATTGAAATCTCCTAGAATGGAGATTTCAGAGAAAGGAGAAATGGATAGAATGTGTTCCATCGTAGAAGTAAGATAGTTGAAGAATTTTTGATAGTAGAATTAGGGGATAAGTAAACAGCACAGATATATTTAGTCAGAGAATGACAGGAAAGCCAAAGCCAGAGTGTAGAGAATTCAGAAGAATCGAGTTCAGGAACACGAGAGCAAGATAAGTCGTTGCGTATATATACACAACAACCACGTTTAGCTTTGAAATGAGTATAGAGAAAGTAGGAGGATACAGAAAAGGGTTTGCTGTCAGTTGCCTCAGACAGCTGAGTCTCTGTTAGAAAAAGAAGGTGAGGTTTAGAGGAGGAGAGGTGGTGCTCAACAGAGCGAAAGTTAGAGGAAAGGCTGCGAATGTTGCAGAAATGAAGAAAAAGAGAGTCAGACAGTGGTTCCAGGCACCTCGAGTCGTCACCGGGAGAGGGGCGGATGGTGGGGGCATTTATGGTCCCCCCCTCCTGGGGATGGTGTTGTAAGGGAGGTGAATGCAAGAGTTTTAGATGGAGGTCTGAGACTGGTGAATGTTGATGATAGAGAGTGGAATCTGAAGCAGCTGCTGTTTGCAGATGATACTGCACTGGTGACTGATTCAGATGAGAGATTGATACAGGTGGTAGAGGAGTTTGGAAGGGTGTGTGAAAGGAGGAAATTGAAAGTAAATGAGAATAAGAGAAAAGTGATGAAGTGTACGAGATCGGTAGATGGTAGGAAGATGAATATAATTTTGAATGGTGATTTGCTTGAGGAGGTAGGGTGTTTTCAGTGTTTAGGGTCGCATGTTGCTGTGGATGGTAGAATAGATGTAGAAGTGAAGTTTAGAATGAATGAAGTAGGAAAGGTGCTGGGAGGAATGAAGAAGTGTTTAGATGATGTTCCCTTAGAACGGATGTAAAGAGAAGGCTGTATGAGGGTGTTCTGGTACCAACTGCATTATATGGGGCTGAAACATGGAATATGGGTGTAGCAGAGACGAAAAGTTTGAATGTAATGGAGATGAGGTGTGTGAAGAGTATTTGTGGAGTGACGCGTATTGATTGAGTGCGAAATGATGAAGTGCGAAGGAGAACCGGAGTTGTTCGGGAGATGACTGATCGAGTTGAGCAGAGGGTGTTGCGATGGTTTGGGAATATGGAGAGAATGGATAATGAGCGATTGGTGAAAAAGATAACTAGATCTGATGTGAGAGGTGTAAGGCCGAGGGGGATGTCATGAATAGGATGGATGGACAGTGTGAAGAGAGCACTGGAGGCGAGAGGGATGTCTGTTGAGCAAGGAAGAGTGGCTGTGTATGACAGAAATAAATGGAGAGAAATCGTGAATGAATAAATGATGACGCAGCCCTGAGGGGATATTCTCCTGCAATGGTCTGATCAGCTGATCAGGTCAGGTGCTGGTAATGGGATGGGTCTATTATGATGTGGCAAGAGTAAACCAGCTCTGTTGTCGGGCCCTGCTGCTGATGTCACTGATTGCACTGCGCAGTTGACCCTCGTGTCGTGTGGTGCTGTGAGGATCTGTCCCTTCTCCCCTTGGGGCTAAGATGCGAATGAATGTGTTTGAGTGGATGAGTAAATTGGGAGTGTGTCGTCCTGTCTCGGCTGCCTCCCTTTCCTTGGTGGAAGCAGCCTAGGTATGTAGATAGATAGAATAGATCCTTCTATCTGTGCCTTCATCTCTAACTTCCTTTCTGGTTGCTCTATAGTTGCTGTTGCAGACAGCCACCGTTCTTCTCCTAGAGCTATGAATAGTGGTGTTCCTCAGAGCTCTATCCTATCTCCAGTTCTCTTCCTTTTATTCACCAGTGACCTAAGCTGTACATCTAACTCTATCCACTCATACGCTGATGGATTCTCCCTTCAACTTTCCAATCGCTTCCCTCAGCGTCCATCTCAGTAGTTACTTCAGCAAACAAGGGATGAGGCTATGGAACACCAAATGTCTGACTTGGCTCATATCTCTGACTGGGGTAAAAGTAATCGTGTTATTTATGCATCAAAAACTCAGTATTAACATCTTTCAAGTTTCAACCTGACAAAATCTTTCGCAGGGGTATCCTCCAATATTTAACAATATCCACCTTGATATTCATCCTGGAAAGATCATATTACCTCTCTTGTACAATCTGCTTCCAAGTGAATGGATGTGCTAAGCTGATGCAGTGCCTTCTTTACCCCTACACAGTTGTTGACCCTATACACGGGTTTTATTCGCCCCTGTGTAGAGTAAAACTCTCACTTAGGGGGAGGGGAAGATTCCCCACATATCGCTTTTCTCAACAAGGTGGAGTCAAAGGATTTCCCTCATATTAACTCTCCTCCTACAGGCCCGCTTCAACCTCTGTTTTTTTGCCACACTGTTGCATCTTTATCTCTTTTCTATCGCTCTTTCAATGGTCATTGCTCCTCTGAACTGTCTGCTTGCATCCCTCCAGCACTATGGCAAATGCATAACACCCGTCTAGCAACAAACTCTCATCCTTTTTCTATCCAACTCTAATACACGAGTTAACCATTACTCCCACTATTTCATATATGCAACAGGTCAGCATTGGAACTGTCTCCCTCTGCCTGTATTTCCTACTGCCTATGATCTCCAGTCTTTCAAGCGCAGTTTGTCCAGGCATCTCGAAATAAAATGAAAGGATCTTGAATTCGTCTTTTTTTTTTTTTTTTTTTTTTTTTTTTTTTTTTTTTTTTTTTGGGGGGGGGGGGGTAACAATGTTGTGGGCTCTTGGCCATTGGTTCCTATTTTCTTGCATTATAAAGAACGGATAAAAATTGTTTAAGTTGACCTTCCTGTGTGGCTGGGACCTTTATCCATTAGGTGTAAAAAAAAAATAGAGGATTGGCCTGTTAAGAAAAGACAACACAAAACAAAACAAAATATGGGTCACACCGCACTTCCTCATCAGTGCGGTTCCAGAAGGGGAAGGAGATTATGTATGCTATATGCCATGTATGGCAGATTTTGGCACAGTAAATATTATGTAAGACATCTTGACTGCAGGAAAACCTATAGTCACAAATTGGTAAAGAAAAAGTGAATTTTTCACCAATGCCTTCCTTATTTCACTGTATCTGGTTGTATCTTTTATCCGACATCTTTGTCATATTCAGGAGCATTTGCTGAACGAGAAAAAAAAAATACAGTTATGATTTAGTCACTGCTGCAAAAATTTAAATATTTAAAAAGTGGTTAGACATTTCAGAGCCTGGCAGTGGCTTATACTTATGGTTATTATTTTTCCCTTCACTTTTTTTTTTCGGGGGGGGGGGTGAGGATGTGCTTTAGTTGCACAATCAATGCAGAATGTAATACTGTAAAATAAAATGTGTATCCCGTTTAACAAGTGAGCTACAAGTAAAAGAAAAGAGATATGTTGTTCGGTGAGCAAAGTTTACAGAGACGGACAACGAGGTTATGGTGACATTACCACCAGTCAATCAGCGAAGTCGAGACATCCTCGTCTTGAATCATGATGCCTTAGTGAATAGAGTTTAGGATGTAGTGCATCCTTATATTTTTGTTCACCCTTGTGTAAAATGTTGAAACCACATAATATTCTGTAAAACCTGCATTAAGCGAGAAGTACCTGCACTTTCTGGTTCAGTGTCAAAGGTAAAAGAAAGAGGTAGAAACATGAATTTTTTTTTTTTTTTAATAACAACAGAGGAAGGAAACAAAATGAAAAAAAAAAAATCCATACACCAGATTACTGGCGTCCTCCATTAATAAGAATCTGTAACAGTTGGACTTGAACAACTGTAGGTTGAGGTTTGGGGGGAAACACCTCTGGGGAAGTGAGTTCCAGAGAGATGAGTTCCGGGAATAAAAGAATTCTAATAGGCAGAAATTCTGCAACATAGCTGAGTGACATTCCAGTCATGAAAGCTACCAGATACCCTTGTTGCATGAGGGAAGGCATGGAGAGATGGCACAACGGACGCAACTTCGTCTGAGCATTTGCCATAAAAGTATCTAAAATAATGCAAGGGAGGCAACATTCCTTCTTACTTTTTTTTTATGTGTCCGACTCTGGCCAAAGGCTTCAGGGCCTATATCTCGGGGGCAGTAGCCTATCCCAAGGCCCAGTAGTCCTCCTACACCTCCACATGTCACCACTTCGGCGCTAACACCCACCGTCCATATTGAATACATGCTAGGGCTGTCTCATACAGGACTGGTGTATTGGTATTAGCGGGGGTATTTTTATGACATGTCGGCTGGTCATCTGGCAGATCAGGAAAGTCTGCTTTTAGGGGAGGTAGTTTATTTGTAATAGCAGGGCTATTAATAATTCCAGCAGCTTTGTGATTTTTGTCTAGTTAATTTAGTGCAACCTCTCTACTGTACATCCATTCCACAAGCAGGTGCAATAGTCTAACTGAGAGAACACATGACATTTATAAATTATAGGAAACTACTCGTCAGTGAGGAAGTTACGGACTCTGTACAATAATCCAAGTTTTTTGAGGCAGTTTTAGCAAGTGATCTGATATGAGAGGTCCAGCTGAGGGCATTGTTAAGTGAAACACCGAGAATTTCAATACTTTTGGAGATGGGAATATTAGTAGCACTGAAGGTAATATACGAATCTGGCAATAACTGTCTATTAATAAATTGTATATATTTGGTTTTACTATCATTAAGTGAGACAAGGATATTTTGTCCCCCTTCAGTAATCTTAGTTAAGTCTTGATTTATGGAGATGGCTACATTGAGTTGAGGGTTATAGATATTAAACTTTGTGAATGGATGTTTGAGTGTGAATGAGCTGCTCAGTGTTGATTCATCTGCATATGAATGGATGGGATTGTGGGTGACAGATATGAGATCATTATTATGAACTTGGAATAGGGTTAGAGCCAAAACTGATCCTTGGGGCACGCCGACATTAATTTAGTTGAAAAATACATCATCTACTTTTACTCTTAATTTTCTGTTGGTCACATGAGGAAAGCAGAGGAACAAAGGATGTTAGTCCATAGCAAGGGAGTTTAGATGGCAAGGAACTGTGTCATATTGTCAAAAACTTGAGAAATATCGAGGGCTACTGCGTGAGTCTCTCCAGGTTGGTTTACTGACTGACCGATTATATGAATCAGGAGACTGAGTATATCAATGGTGGATCTTTCGTGGTTAAAACCGTATTGTCTACCACTAACTGAGCTGCTGGAATCAGGGTGTTTATGTGCTTATTACTTAAAATTTCAAATACTTTACCAAAAGAAAACGTGATAGCTATTGGTCTGTAATCAGAGGGGTCACAGGAACTTCCTTTCTTTGAAACTGGGTGGATATTGGCTTATTTCCATGAATTAAGGAATGAAGAAGTACGTAGGTATAGTCTGAATGATTTAGCTAGAACAGAGGCAAGTTCTGGGGAGCACTTTTTCAAAACAACTGGAGGAATTCCATCTGGGCCTGGAGCTTTGTTGGTTGGTAAACTGTCTAGGATGAATTTTACATATCTATTTAAGTGGAACAAATTCAGGAGAGTCAAGTTCTAGTAGAGGAATGTTCTGGCTGACATCCTCCATGGTAGAATTTCTGGCAAATGTCATGTTAAGGATATTCGCTGTACCACGCCGGTCATTTGTAATGTTACCGTCTGAAGATTTTAGTGGAGGAATGGGTGATTACTTGCTCAAGTTAATATTGAAAGAATTGAGAGCTGACCAGAATATTCAATTGTCATTAAGACTGTTAAATAGTTATGGTGCTTGGTTTTGAAGAAATTTTGATTTAGCAAGATCAATACAGCTTTTACATGGTTTCTAGGAATTTTAAATTGACAGAGAGATTGAGATGTTTTTAGTTTTAAGTAAGAGTTATATGCTAATGACTTCGGGGCCGTTGCTCTGGCATAATTGCTATCAAAACATTTTAGGGAGTCCGATCATTTAGTGAACTGTTGACTTGGTATGAACAATTCCATACCAGCTAGTATTAGGTCATTAAAATGGGACTGGGTAGAACTGACATCACTAGAGAAGAAAGACTGCCATGGAATGTCAGCAAGATCATTTCTAAATCCATCCCAGTTCTCCCTATCAAAGTTCCATCGGGTTACCCTGACAGGTTCAGAACCGGGAGGTTTGGGGGAGCCGAACAATGAGGCTTTGTTGAGACTATGGTTGGAGGATCCAAGTGGTGACAGTATGTCTATCCTGTATTGATCTGGATTATTTGTCAGGAATAAATACAAGAGATGGGCGGTATGGTCAGAATTATCTGGTATTCTGGTTGGTTGCTTTATCAACTGCATTAGATCAAACGATTCTGCAAGCAGCTCGTACTCTAAACCAATATTGTCAGTCCTGGCTGAGTGCAATTACCATTCTACATTATGTATGTTAAAATCACCCAAAATGGTAATTTCGATGCTAAGAGTAAGGTTAAGGTTACTCAGCTGTGTGGATGTGGAGTCAAATACGCTGGGTTCTGAAGAAGCATTGGGGGAACAATAGATTACACAGATATAATTCGTAATACACAAATAATTCAGTTTATACAGTGTGTAATCAAAATAAGTTGAAGTATGAAACAGTGTCAACTGGAAATTCAGATTTGATATAACAACAGGTGCCACCCTTGTTATGGAAGTTTTTGAGGAGATGGTAATCAGGAAAACAAAATGGGGATATTTCGTAGAGGGAGAGATTTGGGGTTCTGTGAGGAACAGGGCTAGATGAGACACGGATTGTAGGAAAAAATGAACTGAGGTAAAACTGGTACTGAGACCACGGATAGTGGTAAAGAATAAGGCCCTACCTGCACTTCTACACTGACGAACATGAATGGAATTTGCAACAGTCGCTGCCGGCATAGTCGCTTGATAGCGACGGGGAGGACCCTGCACCGCCAGCCCTACCTTGCCCGTGGTGGCAATCCGAGATACCACCTTGTTTGCTTATATTAATGCAGTGGCCTTTGCTAAGAGGTATTGGAAATAGGTGTGATATCTTACGTGCATATAGTGTGGTGTAGGCAGTTGAAGGCAGAGGTATTAAGAGAGAATGCTGGCCTACTCTCTGTGTAAATGAAAGCACTGAAAATGTTCAGCAAAGGGAGATGGTCAGGACCAGATCCTGAGGGCTAGTGAAAAGCGAGCTTCAGCTCTCCCTGTCATCAGCTTGCCATCCACCTCGGGAGTACCACCCTGTTCGACTGGTGCTACAGTCTTGTCCCTTCTACTACAGTTTCCCATAAGGGTTTAGAATATCCTTGAATCTTGATGCGTCATCTGAACGGTAATGTAGATTGCCAGGAAGCTGAAAAGCAACATAAGACAATTTAGGAAAAGAAAGAAAAAAATATCAGCTGTTGAAGAATCCTTTCACTGTAAATATAAAATTCTGGTCTTACTCTTAGGCTAATGCAAAACGATTTTGTTTACCTGCAGAAATGAAGCAGTTGATGTTGTGGCTTCCGCTGTGAATATCTCAGGAATATCAGCGCAATAAATTAAAGCTTTAGCGATTGAGTGGGAGATTGGTACAGACGGATAACTGGGACTAATGGGCAGCAGGGAGGAGGGGTTGGGGGAGTCAGGTTATGGTGCTGAGGGTGAGAGTGGCCACGTAGCTATTTCTGCAGGATGCAGTGTGAAATAAAGTATGGAATATAAACGAATAAAATCTGTCGGGGAAATATGTTATCACACAGTAGGATAGCACTGCAAGTTTATATTGGTTTTCTGAACAAAGATGGAAGCTCTGCGGATGCAGGACAGAATTACTAAAGATGAAAAGGTGTATAAAAAAAAAAATGTGGGAAAATGTGTTTAGAAAAATACAGGTATTGCCATAATGATCAGGAAGCCCCCCCCCCCCACTCCACCTGTTCCCCTCACCCACCATTCCAGCCATTCATCACTTGCATATACACAAGTTCGTCAACCGGTTGCTGTTTTCTTTGTTTTTTTCTTCCCCTGCATTACAAAGTATCTCATTAATTCACCCACCCCCGTTACCCTTACCCAGCTAGTCAGTCATTCATTACATTCATATACACGCGCTCGGCGTCTGGCTGTTATTCTCTTGGGGTTTTCCGCTTGATGACGTACCTATACCTCATACCAATTAATCTGGCCAGGCATGTATGGCAACACTGTTCCTGCCGAGATTCTGATTGGCTGGAGATGTTTGTTCGATTTCGTTGTTGCTTAAACCGATACTTTCTTTATTATCATATATGATACTGAGTTTATCGAAAATACAATCGTCAAAAACAAAAAGAAATCCGTTATATACTTAACAACAATGAAAGTTTCGTAGGAAGATAGAAATATGAGTCAACAAAGTATTACAACAGTCCAAGTCAAGGTCAGCATTCGACCAATTCCTTTAAATCTCCGACACTCGATAATGTAACAGAAAATTAAGGAAACCTGCTTAATCTATGCGTTGGTGTAACACACATTTAAATTTTAAGATCAGCCCGTACTGTGATAATAGAGGAGATATAATGAAATAGTTTTCCTTTAGCCTACTTTGATTTTCGCAATTTTTCCAAACCTCCCTTCCCGCACAACTCGCCTTTTCATTAGAATTTTTAATTATTCAGAGTTGTGGCACGATTTAAGGATGCGGACTGATCTTAAAATTTAAATGTGTGTTACACCAACGCATAGATTAAGCAGGTTTCCTTAATTTTCTGTTACATTATCGAGTGTCGGAGATTTAAAGGAATTGTTCGAATGCTGACCTTGACTTGGACTGTTGTAATACTTTGTTGACTCATATTTCTATCTTCCTACGAAAGTTTCATTGTTGTTAAGTATGTAACGGATTTCTTATTGTTTTTGACGATTGTATTTTCGATAAACTCAGTATCATATCTCATAATAAAGAAAGTATCGGTTTAAGCAACAACGAAATCGAACAAACATCTCCAGCCAATCAGAATCTCGGCAGGAACAGTGTTGCCATACATGCCTGGCCAGATTAATTGGTAAGAGGTATAGTATACCATACTGTTATCCTGGGCTTGTGTGTGTGGGTGTGTTTGTGTAGCGTAGCTAGATGTGGAAAAAGGCTTTTGATGAAACTTGGCAGGATCTCTGAAACTGGGGCTCAAATGGGACAGTTTCAATTTCATGTTGACTGAGATTTACTGAACTGGTGTTTTTGTCCCTAATAATTTTACTCATTGGTGTTACATATCACGTTCGCGGATCAATACTGAGGGGCACTGTCATGGAGATTCATGCATTATTGGAGAGAGAGAGAGAGAGAGAGAGAGAGAGAGAGAGAGAGAGAGAGAGAGAGGGAGAGAGAGATGGTGCACATCTCACTCCTATATCAATTGCCTCACTTATGCTACGAAAAGATCATCTTATTAACCTGAAAACTGTGGTAGCTGTAGTGTGGTGGTTGTGTTGGTGGTGGTAGATTTCATGATGATGATGGTGGTGGTGGTGTTGGTAGCTGTGGTAGTGGTGGTGGTGGCTGTAGCAATGATGACGGTGGTGATGGTAGCTGTGATGAAGGTAGTGTTGGTAGTCGTGGTGGTGGTCGTAGCTGTGATGAAGGTAGTGTTGGTAGTTGTGGTGGTGGTGATGGTGGTGGTGTGGTAGCTGGGATGATGACTGTGGTGGTAGCTTCGATGGTGATGGTGGTGGTAGCTGTGATGGCGACTGCGGTGGTAGCTTCGATGGTGGTGGTGGTGGTGGAGGTAGCTGTGATGGTGACTGTAGTGGTAGCTTTGATGGCGGTGGTGGTGACAGCTGTCATGGTGGTGGTAGCTGTGATGGTGACTGTGGTGGTAGCTTTGATGGTGGTTGTGGTGTTGGTGGTCGTGACAGCTGAGGCGGCGGTGATAGCTGTGCTGGTGACTCTAGAATTTTCTCCAAAGCAGCCCGCCCTAGCACCTTCTCCAGAGCTAAGCGCAGTCCAGAAACAGCTCTCATTTCGACAGTGCTGAGCAGCCAGTTAGGGCCGCGAGGCTGTTGTCAATCTGTCTATAGTTCTTGTTAAGTATCTGTTACCCTTGAGGCTGTGGTAAAAACATATCCATAACTTTGCACATCTTGTTTCCCTTAAGGACGGAGTTTTGATCATGTCAATGATGTATTATTGTATTTTATTTTAGAGTCCGATGAAGCATGGCGTTATTATACTTTACATATCTATGTAAATATGAACTTATTTTAAACCCATTATATGATTAGCAACAATGGGGAAGTAATGGAAACAGTAAAACTTGTTGTGATAATGTTGTGATAGATTATAATCTTAATCAGAGTTACTGATTCATGCTGTCAGGTGACTGTGACTGCCAGTCGGTGGCGTTTAGGCCAGTGATGCGCCTTGAGAAGCAGGAAAGATAAAACTTTCTGCCCCAGCTATGCGGCATGGGACAAGTGGACCACTGTGGTACTGTGTTATGCATGAATCACTCACTCTCTAGGAGTAGTAACCAGCTGAAGATTAACCATGAATAAGTTGTGACGTTCTCTCTGCTGTTCTAGACTGACATACAAAAATTATGTTCCTAGAGGAAGACGAAAACAGTGATATGGTTACCTAAGATGAAAAGGCCTACCAAAGCGGAGCACTACAATGACAAACAACACTTTCAGCAGACGCATCACATGGCACCAAGGCAACACATACAATCCACTCAGATTCACAATATCCACCACAGCACTCACTACCAAGGATGATGCAGGGTTGGCCATTACAATCAGGGCACATGCCTCACTAAAAAGAACTACAAAGAATGCCTGACAACTACAGGAATTAAAAGAAATGAAAAACAGACCTTAACCTCTACGTGCCGGTTAACGTGAAATACCCTCACGATTTGGGACGCTGAGCAACGCCGGTTAACTTGTATAGCTGCAAGCATCGTCCCTCCACCATTTGAACCTGCTATCATTTTCTATGACAACCACAGGGTAGGTAGGTACCCAAGGTACCCCACTGACACACGGCTCAATCTGTACTTGGCACTAGTAGAGTGTAGAGTGATGTCTTCCTCATCCTCCTCATTTAATTCTGTCTCCCCCCCCCCCATGCACGGGGCTGATTGCATCATGGAACCCTGTGAAAGTTCTACCATTACTGCTAGGGAGAGGCATCAGAGACTAAGCAGGTGTGTGGGAAATTGTACGGTAAATAGTAAAAATATGCAAGTGTGTTTTTTTTATACATAGGTGAAATGTAAGATATTACAAGTTATATCTAGTAAGTGTTATGAGGTAAGTGTTTTGTAATAAGCTTTACAAGATGTGTATTGCAATAGGTGTTACTGTTTAGGGTTATTTGCGAAACAATGATTGGATATACATTGAGTAACCCTATCTGGAACAGTGAAAGAAAACCGCAAGTGCATGAAAGAGAAAGGAAATGACCTGGTTGGTTGTAACTAATTTTTTTCCCTCGTTACTCAGAAAATAATGGTGAATATGTGAGCATAAGAGTCTTTGATGTGAAGTGCAAAAAATGTTAGTTGTATATAACATTAGTAATACTTTCATGATGCCCCTGATTAGTACAAATTAGTCACAATTTCTTTACAAGTATTTACCTCATACTCAACCATACTGCATGAAACAGCCAGAACATTTATGTTTCAAAGTGCAATTACCTGTAATCGTGATGTAAAGTGAAAATATAAGTGCAGTAGTAGAGGGAAATTATTATAATTGATGCAAGAAGTGAATACAGAAAATCAAAGAATTATTCTTTTGCCACACATATACGGGGCATAGTGGCACTATGAAACGGGCAGAAAACCCTATGGGAAGCCACATGAACAGGATTATGACTCATCCTTACAACGGTGAGTAAGGAAAAGCCAAAGAATGAGTGGAAAATTCTGAGAGACCGGACAGTGTTACAATCACCACTCCGGTCAGTGCTGCCAAAGCTAGCCATCGAGTCTAAGGTCGTGGCAGTGGCTCGCACCTGGATTAGCCCGCTCAAACACGGAAAACCAGTCATCTTTAACCCCTCTGGTGCTAATCGGGTCGATCAATCATTTTTCAGGATTACGCAAAATCTCTCTCTCTGTGGTGTAGAGTTTCAGCTGAGTCTCAGGCAATCTCAGCTGCGATTAGCACCCAGATATTTATCTCCCTTGACCCTGTAACCCTTCCATTGTGTGTGTCAAAAGTTTTACAGCCTGTTCCAGGCTTTTCCTGTTATGTTTTTCATATTTTGCTTTATTTTTTATGTCCAAGTCTATTGGAATAGTTTTCCCAGTATTGCCTTGCTAGTTCAAAGCAGTTTTATTTATTTCCAGCCTCCGAATTGCCCCGCTTGTATGAGAGTGGGAAATCTTTTGCCAGTACTGTGGCTCGCCTCAGGGCTGATCCTCCATGAGCTGAGAGTTAGTCGTATGCCTTATCCTTCACTTTTTTGTTTGTTTCGACACTACCCACTTCGTTATTTCACAAACATATAGTGTGTGTGTGTGTGTGTATGTGTGTGTGTGTGTGTGTGTGTGTCTCTCTCTCTATCTATCTATCTATCTAGTGTGTGTGTGTATATATCTATCCATCTATATATATATATATATATATATATATATATATATATATATATATATATATATATGTATATATATATATATATATATATATATATATATATATATATATATTTATATATATATATATATATATATATATATATATATATATATATATATATATATATATATATATATATATATATATATATATATATATATATATATATATATATATATATATATATATATTTATATACATATATATATATATATATATATATATATATATATATATATATATATATATATACAGTAACCCCTCCAATATCCGGATCAATAGAGCCATCGGTAGGTTTGGATATTGGTTTCGTCCGGATATTGGGCCCCAGCTTATGGACTTGTACTTATGGACCCTAACTCAGAGAGACACCTATACAACTCCCTCCGGACATGCATAGCACCTATTTAACACCCAAATCACACCAATAAGGCACATAAATGACTGAAATAAAAGCAAAAGAAACATAAAATGTGGGTTTAGAAGTATGTTCATACGTTAATAAACATTCTGGTACTTATGGACTCTAACCGAACCTAACTCTGAAAAACACATTCCTACTGCACATGCATGAGGTAAGTATAGTATGGAAAAAAGTACAGTATGACACATTCTGGTAAGTATAGTATGGAAAAAAGTACAATATGAAACATTCTGGTAAGTATAGTATGGAAAATAGTACAATATGAAACATTCTGGCTACTTACAGCAAGTCCCCGGCCACCTCGATGAATAACCGCCTCCTCTCGGACTCTGACAGTAAGAACGATTTCCTGAAGCACTTGCACTACACTCTTCCTGAAGTCTTGCACTGAACTTAGTCAATAACACACAGAAGTCCGTTCTCTTCACAGTGTTCACTTTAGTCCAAATAATGTTCCATTAAATTTAAGTGTTGCACATTAACTTTTCCCAAGTTTTTTTAATTTTCCAAAGCCAAAACAAAGAAGGTTAGTTATGTTAAATTTCTTTTCTACTGAGTCTTTTCTCTCATTTCGAAAACCTTAATACAACACACCGTTTTTTTCACTGCACAACACTCAAAATTCCCGTGTGATCTAGTGGAGAAGTTCTTGCTGTTTATTCGCTGTCAGAGTCCGAGAGTATCACTGGAAGGCGACCAAGGGGTGCATCGGTGGGTCGTGGTGATGGCGTACCGACTACAGAAGACTCTGAAGATAGCCGCAAACTCACATCGAGCGGTGACTCCACTGTAGCTGATGTGCTGGGCTGTGGCTCGGAGCATGAGGGCCTGTCTTGGGGAGGCAACGGAGTGGAACCAGGGCTTGGCACAGCGGGGGTCACGGGCCTGAAAAAACTGTCAATCGTTGACTGACGCAAGGACCGACGATTCTGGCGATTGATGATGCGCTGCCGGAAAGCACGCACTTCCTCCATGAGTCCCAAGGGCCCCATCTCCCTGTCGCAGTCCGGGTGTTCCAGGTAGTCTAGGACGAACTCTAGATGTTCCCGGAGTGCGCTCAGCTTGGGGATGGCTGGAGTAGTGTCCTGCTGAGACGAGTCCGCATCATCATCGCCTTTGTCGTCGGAATCTTCAAGTTCGGGACTGACACCAGCAACCGAAGACGCGATCTCGATATCAGACAACGTCTGATACCCAGGATTGCCCTCGTCGTCGTCCAACCACTCACGAACATCGTCCACATCAACATCGTCGCCGTGCGTACGTAGCCGTGCATGGAAGTCATCCACGTCAAACCCTAGGAAATCGTACTCCACATCTGTTCCGAGAAGCAGACGAGACCAACCATTTTCAAGAGTTTTCACAGGGACTTCCTTCCATGCACTAGCCCAGTTGTACAGCGCAGACTTGATGTTGTAGCGGCGAAGGTTTTCCAAAGTCCGCTTGCCTTGAGTGTCACGTCCTTCCCTGCGCTCGTCCTTGTCCTCGAGAACAACCATCACCTCATCCAGGAACTTCCGACGGTACAGGCGCTTTGTTGCCACGATCACTCCTTGGTCCATGGGTTGAATGAGAGCAGTCGTATTAGGTGGCAGAAACATGCACCTAATATGGCCATTCTCAGCAACCAAGTCCTTGTCGCACGGGTGGGCAGGTGCATTGTCGAGGAGAAGGAAAGCCTTTACCTGGTCGCGAGGAATTCCCAGTGTCTTCGTCTGGTAATGGATGACCTCCTTGACGAAGTGACGGTGAAACCAGTCTTTGAAAATCACAGCTGTGAACCATGCTTTCAAAGAATGGTACCATACGACAGGAAGGACATCCATCACCCCACGAAGGCACCGAGGCTGCTTTGCACGGCCAACAATAACGGGCTTAAGCCGGTGCATGCCGTTAGCATTGGCACAACACAAAGCAGATATCCATTCCTTAGAAAGCTTGCGGCCAGGTACACGCTTCTCCGTCTCATCGGCTAGAGTGTTCGTTGGCACCGAGCGATAGAATAGGCCAGTTTCGTCAGCGTTATAGACTTGACCGAGAGTGAGGCCCTCCCTGTCGATCAAGCCTTTCACCTTGTGCCGAAACTCGTCCACTCCATCCTCGTTAGCGTCCAATGCTTCGCCATGTGCTTTACAGTTAGTAAGGCCATGTCGCAACTTGAACGCAAAGAGCCAACCCTCGGATGCCTTGAAGTCTAGGGCGTCGTGAAGCCTTGCAAACTTCTCAGCAGCAGCCTTCAGCTCCGTTCCACGTACCATCACACCAGCTGCACGTTGCTGTCGATACCAAATCAACGTGGAGCGGTCGATTTCTGCATACTTGGGGGTAAACATAACCTTCCTTTCCACGTTGCGTTTGCTTCTCAACGAGAAGTCAGCCGTGTACTGCATGAGCTTGTCTCGGGAATGCTTGATATCAAACAAAGTCGACCGGGCCAGGTTGAACTCGCGGAGAATGCATGAAGAAGACCAACCCGCATCAACCTTCTCCAATATCTCCCGTTTCTTCTCCAGAGTCAACACCACTCTCTTCCTTTTCTCAGGAGGCGGGGCCATCGTCACACACACTAAGAGTAGGGCAGAGAGCAGCAGGAGGCCGTGCAGCAAGTATGGCACCACCACAAAAGCGAGAACATGGGCAGCCATGGCGAAAAGCGTAGGTCCAGTCGCGGTGAGAGACAGGCGGGAAGTGGGGAGGATGCAGCGGCGCTCTATCGGACGTCGGAGGAATGACGAACCAAAACAATGCTCTCACGCGGCGCGCGCGGCAAGTTCAAATTACGGACGGCAAAAAATCGATTTTTTTTTTTTTTTTTGGATTTTCGGACCATTTTGGGAATGTTTGATCCCAGGACGATAAGGTTCGGTTAGTGGGGATGTTCGGTTATTGGGCATCCGGATATTAGAGTGATTACTGTATATTATATATCTATATATATATATATATATATATATATATACCTATATATATATATATATATATATATATATATATATATATATATCTATATATATATATATATATATATATATATACCTATATATATATATATATATATATATATGGACATCCTCTCACACACATAAGTTTCAGTAAGTTTCCTGGCACATGATTTTACTCGATTGGCAGCCCGAAGAGCCCGCCCACTCGCCGCTGAAAACACGTATTTTTGCCTTATATTTGGCACTCACACCACAATAAACTGCCATGAAACCTATATCATCTTATTCGTCGATGTTCGTCCTAGCTGATAAGCATAAAAAATAAAAAACAGGAAAACACGAATAAAACTACATTAGGTGGCCATGAATAAACATTTTGCAATGTCAATCTCACTTCCCAACATCACCATTCGAATGCTTTCCATCATACAAGAAAATGTTATGAGAAGTTTTGATAGAGAATATCATCAGCTTTCTAAAGAACTTTGTCCGGTTGTGATACGATTTATAGGTTTCGAGAAAATAGCCAAAAACTGAAAGCCATTAAAAAAAAAAAGATTTTTGTACAGGGAACTTTTCCACAAAACTTTTTTCACACACTTTATGTTTTTATTTTATAATGTTGTGTAGAATTTCATGAGCTTTCTCATGGTCTGCGCAGATTTTTTTATACACCTCATAGTTTCGAAGTAAATCACAAAAAAACGAATGGGTACTCACGGCCGTGCGTCACTTTCGTCATGGACGCACATCAAACGCTATATTCCCACCCATGTAACAACGACTTTTTATCAGAGATATTACATTGTTATGTGCTGTTCATACGTAGAATATACTACTCTTTATCATGGTTCTTACAGGAAATCGATACGTCCAATAGTTTTCGAATATTTGGCCAACAAAGTGAGATTACTCCTCCGAGGGCTATCTACTTTTACCGCAAGTGAGAAAAAAAACACACTCTGTTCCCCTGCTTTTTCTTACAAAATATGTTCCAAAAGGCTTTTGTTTTGGTAGTGAACATATGTATAATTCACTGATCTTTATCATGGTTTTTACACAAAGTCAATACGTCCAATAGTTTTTGAGTAATAGGACGACAAAGCTAGATTACTCTTCCGATTGCTACCTACTTTTACAGCAAGTGAAAAAACAACAACACTGTCTTCACCCCCCTTTGCCTGAAGACTATGCTTCCAAGGCCCTTTTTCTTTGTATTTTTCTTTTATGTACAGACTGTAAAATCTCCAAGGGTTGTTTTTATAGTGTTATGACCTACTAGACATGAACACTACTTTTTTCTAGTTACTGCTAATGAAGCTGTACTTTCTGTCATATGTGTAACATGTAGAAGAAAATGTTTGTGTGAAAAATATAGGGGTATTGATAACAGGTCAATATTCATATCTACAAAATTTGGAAAACTCACTTCCTCCAGGTGTGCTGAGCTGCCTGCAGGACCTTGTGGGATTTGAAGATGAGGAGTTATGTAGTGTGTGTGTGTGTGTATGTGTGTGTGTGTGTGTGTGTGTGTGTGTGTGTGTGTGTGTGTGTGTGTGTGTGTTTATGTACGCTCCACTAGGGAATACTTCACTTGGTATGGTACCGTTCAAAGCAAGCACCCACACAAAGCGGCACATCACAAACAGGACACATGTGACTTGAGTCTCTCTTCATCTTCCCCAGGGCACACAGGGTGCACTGGAGCCGCCTCCGGTTGGGGATCCTCTCCCATCAATGGCCCACTGTGTGATCTAACTGCATTCTGTCGTTGATGACTCTCTGACACTTGGTTGGATGTCTTCCCCGGTCCTGTCATCCTGGAGGTGCAACTGCAGGGCCGGGCATGGCAGTGGCAGCAGGTTCTCCTGATGGACCAGGAACTGGTGCAGATGTTCGTCTCGGCATGCGCGCTGGTCCTGCATACATTGGTGGCACTGGCTCCTGTGCTGGTCCTCCTCCTGGAGATGGTGGTGTTGGTACCTATGCTGATGCTGGTCCAGGAGATGGTGCTGGCCCAGGAGACGGTGGTGATGGCACCTGTGCTGGTACTGCTGCAGGTGCCACAAGTGCTGGAGGTCCTTCTGGCCGTCGGGTTGGAAGGTCAGGGGCATGGTGGATGATGTGCCTGATGCTGGCCACGCTGCTTCATCAAAGTGGAAGAGCTTGTCAACTATCTCCTTCACAAATTTCAGCAGACTGACTGACCTGTGTGAGCACTTCTTATACAGGGCAAACCCTTTGAAAATGGCCATCTGGCTGACATAAAATGTAACCTTCTTGGTCCATTTCAGGATCCGCCTCTGGATGGGGTAATACTGGACCATCTGGTTGAAGTGGTCCACCCCACCCATGTGTCGATTGTAGTCCTCCACCACAACGGGCTTGTGCACGGTCTTCTGGACATAGGTTCCTCCTGTCAGGACCCCTGGTCTTCCCTCGAACCTGCTTCTGGATGATGCTTGTGCTGTGGAAGGTGGAGACCATGTTGATGATGCACTTGTCTTTCCAAAGCAACACCATCACATTGTCCTTGTGCATCGCTGCCATGCCCCCCTCTGGCAGGTTCTTGGTCCTGGCAATGTCCTGCAGCCACTGTGGTGCTCCTCTTGCCAGGTGTAGGGTCCCACACACATAGGTTCTTGCACTGAAGAGGCATTCACACAGGGATACAGAATTATAAAAGTTGTCCATGTAAACTTTGTATCCCTGATCCTTCAGTGGTTTTACAAGGCTCCAAACGGTGGTCTCCAGCACCTTCTGCCCCGTATACACCTTGAAGTTCCAGATGTACCCCGAGGAATCCTCAGCCAGGATATAAAATTTGATGGAATACTTCAAGGGCTTCATGGGGTTGTTGATGCAGAAGCTGAGGCACCCCTTCCATGCCAGCAAGCCCTCGTCCAGGCTGCACTGCTTCTCGGGTAAGTAGGTGTCCTGGAACCGCTGAAGGAGGTACTCAATCACCGTGCGAACCCTGATGAGCATGTTGTGATTATCCTGGAGTATAGCAAGTGAGTTGAAGGCATGGAACTGTTTCAGGAAGACCCTGAAACGCCTCCCACTCATCACTTCCTGGAAAAGGGGGTGGTTATGGAGACGGGATCTCCTCCAGTAATGCCTGATGGTTGAAATATTCACCACCCCCATGAAGAAGTAGAGCCCCAGGAACTTGGCCATCTCCTCTTCATTACAGATGAACCATGCATCCAACACAGTCACCAGGAATGACACGTAGCTGTTGGTCTCATGGGTGGAATACGTCAACAATTCCCTGGCGAAACACAGCTGGAAGAACTGGAGAGTTGTTGTTGGTGGATGCACCCTCATTCCTGGGGATCCTGCGAAGGGCCCATTAGCTGGTGTGAATTGGCCACTGCTCCACCCTGGATCCTCTGTGGCAACACCTCTTCCAGTGGTGGCAGTGGGTCGGCCTACCGACACCCTTCTGCCGCCTCGGCCACCCCTTGACCGCCCCCCATAACCAGGCCATGGACCACGCCAGCCTCGTTGAGGTGCTGAGGGCTCCGATGATGAGGATGACGAGACTTTCTCCTGCTGCTGCTAAACACTGGGGGGGATGAATGCTGTCGGAGACAGAGCCCTTGTCGACTGGGTAGGGGATGATGGCAAAGTCGCATCCTGCACCAGTTGCACTGCAGACACTGTGCCGCATGCAGATGCCAGTGTCATGTAAATAGGCCCTGCTACCGGTGACATGGGCTCGGCCAAGGGAAAACTGGAGGCTAGAGGTGGAGATACCACGATGGCTGCTGGAGTGAGAGGTCCGAGCAAAGGTGATGCCTGTCGTCCAAGTGAAGACAACGGCTGGGCTGATGGTCCCGACACTGGTGGTGGTACAGTAGTGTCTGCGCCCGTGGTGGTAGGGATGGGGGCAAAGCCTCCCGACGGGAACAGCATTGGACAGCTTCCTATTCCTTCTCACTTGAAGCATCGCTCAACTGCTGCTCCTCCTTGCTCTCGGTCTCCCCCTCAAAGAGAACCTTCTGCCACTCCTCAGAAGACATACCCCTCATCTTCGTTGTGGCAAGCACTAACACACAGAAAGTCAAGTATGAGCTGTTTAGGTTCTCAGCTGAAAAACAAGAGATATTATTCACTGTCACGCAACACCTTTCATTGAGAGTAGCAGTAAACAAGTGATGTTATATCTTTCTGTACGGCCAGTCACTGCATCATTTAAGAACAGTTCACATAAACGATAACTTTTCAGTGTCTTTGCACAGTGTAATACCTGTCCACTGTCGTCTGTGGGTGTGTGCCACACATATATATATCTATATCAGTCTCTTTCTCTCTCTGTCGATCTAATCTATCTATCTATCTATCTGTGTATATATATATATATATATATATATATATGGAGCCTCCGTGGTACAGTGGTAAAGTGTGCATTTTCGTACACTGAAAAACGAGGGTTCGCTCCCCTCCAGGGTAATAAACTTTGGGAGCTTTCTTCTGGCCACGTACTGTATTGGCAGACATAAGGGGTGCTGTGTTGAACCAGTGTCGTATACTATAAAGTATGCTTGCACCCAGTCGGCTTGCACGGGCCGATTACACTCAGTTCACAGACTACACACACATATCCAAAGCCAGTCGAACACCACAGTTACACTTACAAGAACTTCTCATCCTACATACAATCTCCACCAGACAGCCTAAGTCACTTGGCAGAGATACATTGGCTGTATCGTCCCCACTTTGGTCGGGATAGGCTGGTCTTGTAGTGGATGCTGAAATGGCTGATGAGATGATTTTATATATATATATATATATATATATATATATATATATATATATATATATATATATATATATATATATATATATATATATATATATATATATATATATATATATATACACACACACACGTATGTATATATTTACAGATATATATTTACATTCTTTCCTTTGCAATATTGTTGTGTTTGCTATATTTTGTATAAGCCATGCGACCATAGTATGTCATAGCACAGGGGGACAGGTATCAAATTTGGTGATAGTAGCCAGCCTTCCCTATATGCCTGTGTCAATTGCTGGCTATTTTTAGCCTGACCTTGGTGTCCCAGTATTTAGCAATAATGGCTTGTACGCTAAATTGCTGTTGTTTTCATGTCATTTGCATGACCCACCACCAGTGTGGATGTACCTGGAGTATATTGAGATGTTTCCCTTCGAAATATCTTAGCAGTTTCTTCATATTCTGAATGTCATGCACTCCATTTTTATTAGCCTGTGCTGTTGGGTGACAGATCTGGCTCGAGGCCTGTCACTGACGGATAGCAGGCCTGTGCTGTGTCAACACAGCAGTAGCAGCAGTACGACCCCTGTTTTCCCCTCCTTTCCTACCATTTGAGCTTTGAACTTCATAGCACACACACGTACCTCTCTGTCTCCTGGTGTCAGACTTAGACCAGTCATCCACCTCCTCATGCAGGCGGGGGGAAATTCGTCCTTGCCCTCTTATGTCAGGACTAAATTATAATGCAATTCATTATAGATAGGAATATATATGTGTTGTCTGAAGGTTGAAAGAAAGTCAAGCTAGGGATGGAAAAGAAATGTCATTTGCAGTTTTCTCTGAGGAATGCCAGACTGCAATGTGTCACCGGAAATGCTACATAGACACAGACACAAAGGTTTCAAGAAGATTCTAATGAACGTCCAGTACATGTGACACAAGCTCTCCTATACAAGAAAGGAGGAACTAGAGAGGCAGAGGAGAGAGAAAGAGAGACAGGGGCAAGAGGTTATCGAGAGAGAGAGCGAGGAGGAGAAAAGGGGCAGGCTGAAAGGTCGCAAGCTGGGCGCTACTCACATATTTCACTCGTGTGTGATAGATTTTAGTTCATCTTTTCAAGAGAATAAAATTGTAAATCATCCCGTACTCATTTTTACCTCTCCTGTCAATGCATGACAAAGGGAATTAAGATATTCTACTTACATATCTACTCACGTATAACTACGGCTCGTCCATGATTACAGTATACGCATACGTGTTCTCCAAAACTTACAAGCTCTACAAAGTGTTTACAAAAGATTGTGGCAGCGCAAGTACGAACCTCGTCTACGAAACTACTGTGAAGTTCTACTAGAGCAGTCCACAGTTGATTCTACATTATTAAGATAGAAAACAAACAGTACTACAAGTCGATGCCTTGGCAGTAGTTTAACAAAATATTGTTACAAACAATCTTCCAGTTTCTATGACGAACCAACAAACTACAACCATCAACGATTGCTACGGAACAAGCAAACAGAGCGAGAAGACTCACAACTCAAACCAGCACCTGACCACACCGTTCTCCCCAACCACCCTCCGTCTCCATCACCACCACGCTGATGTAGAGGTGAAGAGGTCAGACAACGCTATCAAAAAACACCACGCACCTCTGACCTAGACACCTCACTCACCACGTGTTACTCATCGTTACTCATGCATTCTTACTCATACTCATTTAATCTCAACAGTTACCGAAGTGAAAAGTCGACGATGTAAGGTGAGGTTCGAGTATGACTGAGGTTTCTTTGCACTTCAATCAACCCTGATCTATCAACAAGCCCTGGTGTTTCCGAGAGTGACATCATCTATCAACACAGCCCTGAGTGTCCAAGAGTGACATCATCTACCTTTTAAGTGGGTGATTATACTTGTTACTCATTTATTGCACGAGCTTAAAATAAGGTACAAACACCTTCTTTACTTATTTATTATTCATATACATACTTAATACCTTTCATTTATTAATATTCATTTATTCACCTATACAGTTAACACATACAGAAAATAAGTGTTTCATAACACCATTCCTTAGCAAAATGAGTTTTTTTAGTTGAGTGATATGACGGGAATATTTTCAACACCACCAGTTTCAGTGCGAGGTGAAACATAGCATCGAATGCTGATTCACGATTAGGAGAACAACAGGAAAATATAACAATCACAAAATTCTCCACAAAGTAAAGATAGAGAAACAAATACTTCATTATTTGATGATGATCACTGGGAACCTCCCTCTGATGAAGCAAGTGAAGACTTTAGCTTTGCCATAAATATTTATGAAAACCTACTCAACAGAGTTCGTAGGTCAGGAAAAACATATTCAACTAATCTTCACTTAACGCAAAAGAACTCCAAGTGATCTTAACAAAACAACCAACGAAGCTGATGAAGGCAATAACACAATCCAAACATCGCCACCTCATGTTTATGTTTATCATGAGGATGAAAACATCCCAAAATTCTCAGGCACAGAAAAAGATCGCATCTATGTAATGTCTGTCATAAGCCAGTGCGAGCAACTGTTTGTTAAGAGACTTATAACAGATGAAAATGAGAAAATAGCAATTATTTCCTCATGGATTAACCAAGAAAGATGTCCAGCCAGTGACCTCCTCAGATCTGATAAACTCTTACGAGCTCAGACATAAGAGGAGAATAAAACAGAATTCCTTAAGAAATTTTCTGGAGGCATAAGTTTCTTGCCAGATATTATTCCACAATTACAACAGAGTGTGGACCTCGTGAGAGAACATACAACAAATCATGTATTAAGTGAAATGACAGCAGATGTAGCAACAATTAAGAGAACACTTTTAGCTACTTTAGAGAACTCAGAGTGGGTAACAGATGATGGAAAAATGTCACCAATGCATGTCGTAGACATCATTGGTTATGTAGCTGCCCTATGTAAATTACCTGATAGGGTCCTTAAGATTGCTAAAACAATTCCGTACACCCCAGGAATGTGTTTGTTAGATTTTATGAACGAGGTAGAGATGAACTGTAGCAAAGTGGGGGTGACTGAAGCACAGTCGAATACTACCAGAATGAGAATGACAGAAACAGTGTCAGCCGTGAAAACAGCTACCTGAAACAAAGAAAAAAATCGGTCACGACCTGAAAACAGACAAAACAAACAGCCACAAACTTGAGGCAGCGATCACAGACACCAGGCCACAGGCAGTCACAAAAGTTTTCAAGCAGTCCAAGCAGAAGCCATGCCACAGAAACACCTAAATATGGGAAGTCATCTCGAGGATCACATTCAGGAGATAGGTCAACTCTATGTTATTATTGTGAGAATCCTGGACGCACAAAGAATGAATGTTTTATCAAAACAGAAGAATATAGACAAAAGGTACAAGGGTGTGACCCATATTCCAGATATCACAAGTCCCAAGGTCACTGGACCTCAAATTGTAAGATAGTGGAAAAACTGATTTCCATATTTAAGTCAGGGGAGGGGCAAGCCACGACAAAAAACGACCAATCATAGAGAAAGCCTAATCTAAAATTCACATAGGAGGCATGTTGGAAAGTGAGTGTATCTTGATACCAGCTGTATGTGATGATCAAAACATTTCATTATTCTTGGTTACAGGCTCTCCAGTGAATTTAATAACACAAGAAGAATTAGATAGGATTATTAGAAATAAGAAGAAAGTAGCGTTCCTAGAAGAATCTAATTTAGACATATGTGGTAGATGGCATACAAATTACAGTAAAAGGCATGATACGGTTAGACATCAGTCATACAGTGACTGCAAGACCAATTTGTGCTATCTTCAATTGTAGAAAACTTAGCAATAAGAGCTAATATGTTGCTAAGTTTAAGAACACTGAGAACAGAGCTAATAATTTTACTCCCACAAATCAATAGAATAGACTTAAATCATGAATTCATAGAGGAATTATCATCAGATTTCTCATCCATCAATAGTAGAGAACCAAAAAAAATTGGAACTATTAAACATCTAAACAGAAATACACAGGCAGACGAGAGTACAGATGGACTCACACCACCCCCCACAGCCTCCCAGACTCGAGACCGAGGTAATATTACTGACTCAACAGTTTTTCCTGCCCATCTCACCAGTGATGTTATTCTGCCTAACTCATACATGAAAGTTACCATAAAGAGCAAACTGAAGAATAGTACTATTCTTGTCTTAGAGGAATTATGTAAAATGAAAGGAGTGTCAGTAGAAAACGGATTATGTCAGGTGGACAGCGATGGGCAAACTCAGGTGTTCCTAATTAATCACATGAGCGAAGAAGTACAAATGAAAAAGGTGACTTGTCTAGTCAATATAGAGAAATGTCCTGCCCCTATAATGGAAATAGTTACAGCTGGAACTACAGGTAAGAAAAATCTACGGACAGAGAAAACATAAAAGAAAATTTGGTTCACTCAGGACAGTTTAACGAAGAAACTGATCTCTTAGATTTATTACAAAAACATTGTTACGGAACAGAGAAAGATAATGTACACTTTAAGTGAGAATACTAAAAATCACTACTGTCCCGTAAAGTTCCAGGTTCAAAACAAAAGAGTTAGGTAAAATTACAAGTTAAAGTTTAATGCTCAAACTAACAACAAACCATTCAGGACTCATAAGGATAATGTAATGGCAAAAAACAGGTTAAATATATGGTTAACTGCAATAGCCTCTATTAACACGAAATTAGCAAGAGTAAATTTATCTAAGTTAGCCCTGATAAAATGACAATACCAGATAATACTCAGTGAATGCAAGATATATTATTACAGATACAAAATATTATTAATAAGGGCTGACACCCAAAACACATGAATCACAAAGCCTTACTAGGCCTAAGACTCAACACCCTACGCTACACAGTTCAAGAAAGAATGCAATAACAGTTATACTCAAATTACACAGCTGCTAGATGGTTGGAGACTTCCTGAGCACTCACAATAATAACAACTGTACAGGGGAGGACAGAGATGTGAACAAAATGAGGAGTAGATCTAAGTGGCAATAATGCAGAGACTGAGCTCATTATATAGGGGCCGGCAGAGCTTGATACAACTTGTAAGAAGGATGCGCAAATGAAGCCATGGGGACAAAGAGTTGACAATCCTGCTCTGAACAACAGAAAGAACGACTTACTCTACTATAAGGGAGGAGGGGGGGAGTGAGGCAGAACACGCTCGTGATCAAACATGCAGCATACTGTACGTTAGAATTACACAAAGGATGATGAAATCATAGGCTATGTAACACCTCCCCACAAAGAAAAAGAAATTTACAAAGGAAATTTCTTATTACTCTAAAACAATCTGTCTAAAGTCTAGATAAGCAATCTGCAATAACATTTTCCTTCCCCTTGACATGTATGTCTAATGAATCCTCCTGAAGAAGTAGACTCCATCTTGTCAATCTCTGATTTTTATCTTTAAACTTACTAAGGAATTTCAGTGGGTTATGATCGGTATAAATGACTATGGGGTCAAAACCAGAACACAAATAAAATGAAAAATGCTGTAAACCCAAAATCAAGGCCAAAAGCTCTTTCTCAATAGTTGAGTAGTTCTTTTGAGGTGGAGTGAACTTCTTACTGTAATAAGATACAGGGTGTTCAATACCCTGATCATCCTCTTGCAGCAAAAGAGCCCCAGCTCCTGTATCACTTGCATCAACAGCCATCTCAAAAGGCTTAGCAAAATTTGGAGTAGCGAGCACTGGCTGACTTAATAGAGTAGCTTTAAGTTTGTTGAAAGAGGATTCACAGTTATCGGTCCAGACAAATTTAACTCCCTTTTTCAGTAGGTCTGTAAGTGGTGATACAAGAATTGAAAAGTTAAGAACAAATCTCCTGTAATAACCTACCATTCCCAAAAATCTTTGTAGCTCTTTCCTACTTTTAGGTCTGGGAAGATCACTTATAACCTGAACCTTAGCTCCTGGTGGTGCAACATGTCCATCACCAATTACGTACCCAAGGTACTGAACTTTAGCTTGACCAAACTCACACTTTGATAAATTAGCTACAAGATTAGCCTGAACCAAACGCTCGAGAAATTTACTGACATGGCATAGGTGATCTTTCCAGTTGTCACTGAAGATTAATACATCATCAATATAAACAACACACCCTGCCAAACCCTCTGTTACAACATTCATGAGCTTCTGAAAAGTGGCTGGTGCATTCTTCATACCATATGGCATTACAGAACATGCAAAAGTCTTTCCTAGTGTTACAAAACATGAGATCTCCCTAGCACGTTCAGTCATAGGTACTTGCCAGTATCCCTTTAACAAATCAAACTTACTTATGTACCTAGCCTTTCCGATCTTGTCTACGCAATCTTCCACACGAGGGAGAGGGTAAGTGTCTGTTTTGGTTATCTGATTAACACGTCTGTAGTCAGTGCAAAGCCGCTGTGACCCCCCTGGCTTAGGGACCAGAGTGACAGGAGAACTCCACTCGCTCTGACAGGGCTCAATCATCTTGTGGTCCAACAAGTAGCCAAGCTCCTTCTGGATGAGAGGAACTTTCACTGGGTTCACATGGTAAGGAGGCAGTTTAATTGGCTTTGCGTCTCCAACATCGACATCATGCATCAACACAGTGGTTCTTCCTGGAGTAGCAATGAACACTTGCGGGTACTCCTGCAGTAATGCCGAAAACTCCTGCCTTTCCTCGGGAGGTAGATGAGAAAGCTTAGTCTGGAGATCATTCATTATATCAGGATTCTTCCCCAAACTATCACTCAGGCTCATACTGCATGGAAGAGCTTCACGTGCAGATTCGGGTGGAACAGCTACAGTGCAGACTGGGTTATTTTCGTCCCGCCTGTGATATAACTTTAGCATGTTGATGTGACAAAGTTGCTTGTTCTTTCTACGATCTGGTGTGGCGATGACATAGTTGACATCACTGAGTTTCTTCTCCACGAAATAAGGACCACTAAACTTGGTTTGAAGAGGTTGCCCATGAACCGGTAGCAGATCAAAACCTGATCTCCTGGCTGAAAGTGGCGTAACCTGGACTTCTTATCATACCAAGTTTCCATCTTCTCCTGAGCAGCTCCTAAATTCTCTCTCGCCAGCTGTAAAGCAGTGGACAGCCGTTCTTTGAACTTCATCACATACTCCAGCAGGTTGACGTCATCTTCCTCCGACAGCCAGCATTTCTTGAGTAGCTTAAGGGGTCCTCTTACTTCATGGCCAAACAGTAGTTCAAAAGGTGAGAAGCCCAGTGATTCATTTGGAGATTCTCTTGCGGCAAACACAACGAATGGAAGACCTTTATCCCAGTCTTTCTGATGTTCCAAACAGTATTTCTTGAGCATCGATTTGAGTGTTTGATGATATCCCTCCAACGCTCCTTGAGTCTGGGGATGGTAAGCTGAAGACGTGATCTGGGTGATGCCCAACTCTTTCAGAGACTGCTTGAAAACATTTGACATGAAATTACTTCCCCGGTCTGACTGTACCTCCTTGGGCAGACCAAACTTTGTGAAGAACCCTAGCATTTCCTTAACCACGTTCTTTGCTGAGATATTTCTAAGTGGAATGGCTTCAGGATAACGAGTAGCCATATCAATCAGGGTCAACACATAAGAAAATCCTGAAGAAGTCTTAGGAAGGGGGCCCACAATATCCACCAACACACGGGTGAATGGCGCCTCAAAAGGAGGAATGGGAACTAGAGGTGCAACCTTTTCGGTCTGATTACACTTCCCCACAACTTGACAGGTGTGACAAGACTTACAATACCAGGAAACATCCCTGAAGATACCTGGCCAGTAGAAGTGTTTCAAAATGCGTGCCACAGTCTTCCTCACTCCAAGGTGTCCTGCCAAACTGGAATCATGAGCCACTCTAATGATATCCTGCCTACAAACACGAGGGATGACAACTTGATGTACAACCTCCCATTCACAGTCGGCTGATGCTGTTGGGGGTCTCCACTTCCTCATAAGTACTCCTGACTTTACATAATAACAAGTACAAGCACCAGCTGACTCTTCTTCACTGCAAGCAGGGTTAGCTAGACCTTTCAACTCAGGGTCAGCAACCTGCAACTTAACCAACTCTTGATGAGACAAATTATCAACACTACGGGGTACTGCCTCATCTGGTGAGTGGTCCAGATTAGCAAGAAAAGTGTCAGCTAGGATAACATCATCATCATCATTATCCTATAAGTCACCAGTAACTTTAGACTTATCCCTAGTGACAGCACATGCAGGGAGCACATCAGGGACATCACAATCCTGGGCCGCAGCCACTGGCTCACTAGACATCTGAGGAGCTGGACACACTTGACTTCCACCAATATCATTTCCAAGTAAGAAAGTTACACCTGACATTGGGAGTGTCTCAACCAACCCAACCATATCGGAACCATTAACAAAACCAGACTCTAAATTCTCTCTGCACAGAGGGACAGAGAAGTAATTATTCCCTACGCCTTGTAAGATTACAGTTTCATTAGAGGAATTAACATTAGAGCCTAGAACACTGGTCAGCATAAGGGATTGGCAAGCACCTGTATCACGATATATTTTAACTGATTTCCTATCATTACTGTCCAGAGGACTGACAAAACCATCAGACAGGAAATTAGCACATGAACTCTTGAGAGTGTCACCCACGTTACTGCTCAAAAGAGGAGCTTCATCATGAGGATTTAATTTACCCCTCAAAGCAGGTTCAGTTAACTCAGTTAAAGAATTCTGGGAACTCTCAAGGGTGATCACTAGACCAATTGACTGAATATTTAAAGACTCCTTTTTGTTCACATCACGCTGTCTCCTGAAACATTTCTCCGTAGTATGACCAAGCTTACTACAATAAGTACATTTACTTTTCTGAAATCTAGAGGTGAAGCTGGTATTTACTTCCTGAGAAACATCATCTTTATTCTCTTTCCTGTTACCTGTACTCTGAGTAGAGGCAACGTACTTACTCTCAACTTTCCCTTTTTTTTAAGAATATCTCTTGTGAGTGAGAACATATTCATCAGCTAAAACTGCAGCATCAGACAAATTATCTACTCTTTTCTCATCAAGATATAGGCTTACATCTTTATTAACACACCTTTTGAAGTCCTTCAGCAAAATCATCTGCTTAACCCCTACACCGCGGGCTTGTTTACCAATTACTTGCGTGTGCCGCGGGGTTATTTGGGCTCCGACAGACTCTCAAAAAATATTTGCCAAAAATCAGTTATTAGTCCTAGAATAATAAAATTACATATGCTTATGGCACATACCTTCAGCTTTCTCCTGGAATGATTGTTGAGCCTTCGTCGGTTACCGTAGGACTTGTGGAGACCTCTGAAGTAGGGTAACGAAGTCTCCACTTTACACTTCCCAACAACCCGTAATATGATTACCACAGCCAGATACAAACACTATAAACACTATTCTACAATTTTCAAGTAGTTTGGGATCCATACTCAAAAACAAAAACACTGTGAAAGCAATGGAAATTACGAGCGCGTCTGATCGTCGCACTGGCACTAGTTCGCTCATGGTAGTCTGTCATTTATTATTCATAAAACCCCTCACACTTTATATTTCTATTACTATATAACACTTATATATATCTACAGTCTTTATCCATAAGTTTCCTTCAGTAGTATTAGTTTATTGTCACTGTAGGGATTCAATTTCTTTCAGTAAAATACGTAGCATTCACTTTCTCGTCCTGTATACTGGCATTGAGAGTGAATGTCACTTTCATCTTCACTCTCATAACTCATAGCATTCAGACATGCTAGAGTGAAACTTTCACTTTCATTACTCCTAGGGTATATACTCGTATTCTTATAATACTACTCATTTACATTTCTATTTACGTTCTCTATTTTATTTACGTTATTTACATTTCTATTTTTTTACAGTGTTATGCACTGTCACTTGAAATAACTTATAAAACTATTTTCCATTGTTCACGTATATTTACATTCATTACTTTCACTTGCTGTTTACACATTATTTACACATTATTTACAATTCCACTTGCACTGTTTTACTCAATAGAAAGATCGTAGTCACTCTTTTATCAATTGTCAGCCCTTTACCTCTTTCCACACGAGGTTTAGTAGGGGGTAAAGGTCACAGAGCCATTTGCATAGGGGTGAAAAAAGGCCTTGAAGTCAGCAAGATGAAACATACGTCCTCTCACTTCGGAAGATGAGACTACACTGATAACGCAGTTGCCAGGCCAGCTAGCCTAGAGGCCTGCTTTAGGGGTTATTCAGCGTTACCAATATTACTTCTTGAAACAGCTAAGTCTAGCACTGATATGATTGGCAGGAAATCAAGACAATACATTATAAATTTGGTAGTTCCAGGTGAATGTAAATATCATTTAGGGTTCTTACTTCCCTCCTTACAGGTATATTTATTACGAAAATAGATTAGAGGCCTACTTAGGAGATATATAATCAGAGCTACCAATGTTAAATCTTGAAACAGCTTTGTGTAGCACTGATATGATTGGCAGGAAATCTAGACAATACATTATAAATTAGGTAGTTCCAGGTGAATGTAAATATCATTTAGGCTTCTCCCTTCTCTCCTTACATGTATATTTATTACGAAAATAGATTATAGGGCATATTTCAAGGGGAAAAAAACAGCGAAAATTAGCGAACGAGTGCACGTGAGGTGTTGTCAGGTGATAATTAGCCAATTCCAGGTGTATGGCACTCTCACTTACCTGATTTCTTTCTTGTATATATTATTTGGTATAAGAATACGACATAGGGCTTATTTCAATGGATGAAATCAGTGAAAAATTCCAGGGAAGATTTACTTAGCGTAGCATGGCCGGGCAGGCGAGAGGATAGGGTAATGGAGGGGGGTAGGGAGGGGAGTCAAGAACGGGGAGAAATGGCTAAATTGTCAACAATGGATGGGAGTACAGATGAGATTAGGAGTGCTGACTAGTGTTGGACATTGTCAGTACTGATAGATGATACAAGCCCCCACTTGAAAGCCCGGGTGAATTCAAAATAACACAGAATCACAAAAGCGACGCCCCGCGGTATGATCCCTTGCTCCCAAGCGTCACGAAAGTGACGCCCCGCGGTTAAGGGGTTAAATTTGTCAAAATCAGAATCCACATTCTTAGAATTTAACCACCGCTCTAACAGATCTTCTTTGATTTTTACATACTCAACATGGTATTGCTTATCTTGCTTATAAGTTGTCCTAAATTTTACTCTATAGGCTTCAGGAACAAGGTCATAGGCCTTAAGAATCAAGCTCTTAACTACATCATAATTATCAGATTGATCCTGAGGCAAAGATGCATAAGTTACTTGAGCTTTACCGGTGAGAACAGTTTGAAGGAGTTCTGGCCAATACTTTTTGGGCCAATTAAAACTTGTAGCTACCCTCTCAAACAACTGAAAATACTTTGTTAAATCAGATTCATTAAAAGGAGGGACAAGTTTAACCCTCCCAGACACAGTCACGCGATTCGCGTGACGTCGCCCTGCACTCTGTCTTGCACAGTCACGTGAATCGCGTGGTTTAGGCACAAAAATATTCGTCAGAAAAAAACTTATAGGCCGATTTGCGTGATTTTTGGGCGCATCATAGGGTAGCCAAGGCTTTCTTGAGGTAAGTCATTGGCAACACTGTGTCGCTTCATCTCCCTCACCCCGCTCCCTCCAACCTCAGTCATTGTCAAGCAGCCAGGCGGTGAGAGTGACAGCTCGCGTTTCCCTTTAAATCCTCCATTATTTTCCCCCTCTTGCCCGAAGCAAAGGCCCCTATTGACTCAGTGTGATAATACATTGTATGTGAACATATAGTGATGTGGTATTGTCGATGGAACATATATATATGTGTTGAAAAGGAATAATGGCGGTTAGGAATCGTTGGGCCTTGGAGAGAGACGCATGGTCAGTGTAGCGGGTTTTTGTCACTCGGCCCCCCTTAGGCCATGTGGCGTGAGTTGAAGTACGTCAATAATGCAGCCAAGGCCTACATATATAGTGTGTGAAAGTTACTGTGGATGGCATGGTGAAATTCTATGGAGGCAGCAAGTGTTATGGATGGCGTCGTGGCAACCCGGAAGTCGGGAGGGGAGAATTGTAGCGGTGTTTTATGGCTTCTGATCGTGTAAATGCGTATGAAATTGTATCAAATATACGTAAAACATGCTGTAAATGCGTATGGAATTATATGAGATATGCGTAAAACATGCTATGAGTTTCCGTGAACGAGTGTGGTGTGTGCCAAAAATAGCGTTGCCTCATACTCTCAGTGATAAAAATGACGGTATAATGCAGTCACGAGTGGAATATTTGCCGAGGTTGTGGTTGATGCATTGTTTTAGTAATGTATTGGTGTCTGATATCGTGTGAAATGCACGTGAAATGTCCCGTATGTGCTCGTCAATGCATAAAAAGTTAGGGTTAGCAAGAGTTTAGCGGCATGTGTGAAGAGAGGTGAGCTAGGCCAGGTATTGACGGCTCCGAACGCCGGCGGTAATTGCACAGGTAATGTACGTTGATGTGACATGTAGTAATAACGTATGCTTATTACATAATGTAAGTGAAGTGTGCCGCGAGTGTTTGTGTAGTTGCGTATCCTTGATTAGCGAGAGTTTAGAGGAAGGTGAGCTGTCAAGGAAAGGATGACAACGAACGCCGGAGGTAAAATTGCACAGGTAATGTACGTTGATGTGAACTTTAGTAATAACATGCTTATTATATAATTTACGAGAAGTGTGCCACGAGTGATATAGTACTCTCCCAGCAAGAATTCTGTTCAGGGTGTGAGAGAATGGGAATTCCCCAAGTGCAACATTGTTATTTTGGCCACCAATTGTATGATTATCACTTTGTCTCTCTGTGAAATGCACGTGAAAGGTGGCGTATGTGCTATTGAATGCATAAAAGTTACGGTGTGTAACGCAGGTTAGCTAAAGTGTAGCGGCAGGTGCGAGGGGGAAGGTAGGTAAGGGTATGAAGACATAATGTAATTGCAAAGGTAATGTACGTTGATATGACATGTAGTAAATGATTATCACTTTGTCTCCCTGTGAAATGCACGTGAACTGTGGCGTATGTGCTATTGAATGCATAAAAGTTAGGGTGTGTAACGCAGCAAGATTTCTGTTCAGGGTGTGAGAGAATGTGGAATTTCCCCAGGTGCGACATTCTAAATTTGACCACCAATTATAGGATTCTCACTTCGTCTCCAGGGTCACCACGATCCCCACCTGCTTCTCTCTCTCTCTCTCTCTCTCTCTCTCTCTCTCTCTCTCTCTCTTTGTATATATATATATATATATATATATATATATATATATATATATATATATATATATATATATATATATATATATATATATATATTCGATTATGTTTATTCCTATCTATCCAACTCCCACGGGCCTCTCTCTCTCTCTCTCTCTCTCTCTCTCTCTCTCTCTCTTTGTATATATATATATATATATATATATATATATATTCGATTATGACTATTCCTAACTATCCAACTCCCACGGGCCTCTCTCTCTCTCTCTCTCTCTCTTTTATATATATATATATATATATATATATATATATATATATGGCATCGACTCACCACTTATCAGATTCTGACTGTTCCTACCTATCCAACTCCCAGGGGCCTCTCTCTCTCTCTCTCTCTCTCTCTCTATCAATTCTTGGAAGCGAAGCACCAATTATCGGATAATGACTCTTCCTATCCTACCCAACTCCCTTGGGTCTGTCTCCCTCTCTCTCTCTCTCTCTCTCTATTCCTGGAAGCGACCCACCAATTATCGGATTATGACCTTACCTACCCACATCTCACGTGTTTTTCTCCCTCTCTCTCTCTCTCTCTCTCTCTCTCTCTCTCTCTCTCTCTCTATATATATATATATATATATATATATATATATATATATATATATATATCCTAGAAAGTGTCACTCAATGAACTATATAGCTTCGTTTACTATATACAGAATATATAAAACACAATTTCAAATAGCACATAGATGGGAAATTAGAGAGAGAGAGGCATCTTGTACGGTTGATTTGGCAGTATGTCTAAAGGTGATTCACCACGTGGGCCACAGCCTGAACGGACTTCTTGCAGGGAAATGACTATAGCGTACGTGCGTATCGTTGATTAGCGATAGCTGAGAGAGAGGTGAACTTGGCAAGGTAGTATGTACCGTACGTGAAGTGTGCACCGAGTGTTAGTGTACGTCCGTATCCTTGATTAGCGATAGTTTATAGGAACGTGTGTTTGGAAAGGTAAGGACAACAATGAATCACGGACGTGAGTGGACAGGTACTGTTCCTTGCAACGCCGGGCAACGACGGACGTCGTTGGACAAGGTACTGTACCTTGCAAAGACAATTCTTCACACATATATTTTCTGCATACAATGCTTGTGATACGTCCCACGAGTGTTCGTGGCAAATATTGTACCATGTGTTGGGTGAATTTTGGGGGAAGTTGAGATAATATTTATATATATATATAATTTTTCTGGAAGTTGCGGAAATATGTATATACGTGTCTATATATATATATATATATATATATATATATATATATATATATATATATATATAGAGAGAGAGAGAGAGAGAGAGAGAGAGAGAGAGAGAGAGAGAGAGAGAGAGAGAGAGAGAGAGAGAGAGAGAGAGAGAGAGAGAGAGAGAGAGAGAGAGAGAGACTAGAGAGAGAGAGAGAGAGAGAGAGAGAGAGAGAGAGAGAGAGAGAGAGAGAGAGAGAGAGAGAGAGAGGCTAGAGAGAGAGAGAGAGGGGCTAGAGAGAGAGACAGGGGCTCTAGAGAGAGAGAGAGAGAGAGAGAGAGAGAGAGAGAGAGAGGCTAGAGAGAGAGAGAGAGAGAGAGAGAGAGAGAGAGAGAGAGAGGCTAGAGAGAAAGAGAGGGGGGGGGAGTGTCATTCATGGGTAGGATGAAAGAGGGGAAGGCGGGCATAGGAAGTAAAATAAATATATATCTATATAGTCTCTCTCTCTCTCCCGATCTATATATAGAATATATAGGCCTCTCTCTCTCTCTCTCTCTCTCTCTCTCTCTCTCTCTCTCTCTCTCTATATATATATATATATATATATATATATATGTGTGTGTGTGTGTGTGTGTGTGTGTGTGTGTGTGTGTGTGTGTGTGTGTGTGTGTGTGTGTGTGTGTGATTTGGAGTATATCGTAGTGGCTGGGAACCTTAGAAGGGAAAAATGATTATAGTAAAGAATGAAAATATAGATATATATAGGCCTACGTATATAGATATGTATGTATATCTATATATATATATATATATATATATATATATATATATATATATATATATATATATATATATATATATATATATATATATATATATATATATATATATATATATATATATATATATATATATATATATATATATTTAATATTTTGTTGGAGTATATAGTAGTTGTGGGTAACCTTCGGAGGAGGGCAGAGAACATTGGAAATATATATATATATATATATATATATATATATATATATATATATATATATATATATATATACATAGAGAGAGAGAGAGAGAGAGAGAGAGAGAGAGAGAGAGAGAGAGAGATTTTGGGATGGCACACACACACGGACGGCAATGAACAGTTATGAGAGCATGGAAAAACACCTAACAGGTATCGTCCCTGCGAAATGATCGTATATGGTGCAACAATTGGTCCTTTGGAAACATATAACATCACCTGTGTAGTGATGCTCGTAGTGGAAGGTGTTGCGTGAGGGTGGATAATATCTCTTGTTTTACAGCACAGAACCTAAAGACATTGAACTTTTTGTGAGTAATTACTGCCAAGGAACATCAGTCAGCATGGAAAGAAAGGGATTGTCATCTGAGGAGTGGCAGAAGGTTCTGTTTGAGCAGGAGATGACATGCGAGGAGGATGAGGAGATAAGCGGTGCTTCAAGTGAGGAGGACTGGGTTGACATCGATGATCCAACCCCTGAGGCGTCTGAACCACCACGCCTGACAAGACGGAAGCGGACACCAACACCACCGGTGTCCCAGGTTTCAACCCAGCCGTTGTCCCCACTTCAAGAAGAGGCATCGCCTCCTCTCGGACCTGTCGGACCAAGAGCGACCGCTGTCTCTCCTCCTTTTGCCTCCAGTTACCCCTTGGCCGGCCTGACGTCCCCTGCAGGGCCGAGTTATATGACACTGGCACCCGCACGTCATGCACTTTCTGCACTGAAACTGGTGCAGGATGCGACTTTGTCATCCTCCCCTGGCCGGGCCCCAAGAGAAGACCCCAGCACCGACCCCTACGAGGAGAGAGTGTCATCGTCCTCGTCATCACCACCACCTTCACCGCCACGAAGACGCCACGGTCCTCAGCGTGGCCATGGAGGCCGGCCAAGGGGTCGCCAAGGAGGCACAAAGGTGTCGGAACCCCAACCCACTGCAACCCATGCGAGAGGTGTTGACGCACGTGACGAGGGGTGGAGCAGTGGCCCATTCACGCCAGCAAATGGGCCCTTTACCGGATCCCCGGGGATGAAGGTGGATACGCCAAGAACTCCTCTGCAGTTTTTCCAGCTGTTCTTCACCAGGGAGTTGTTGGCGTACTTCACCCGTGAGACGAACAACTACGCAGCATTCTTGGGGACTGGTTTGGACTCATGGTTCATCTGCAGTGAAGAGATGATGGCCAAGTTCCTGGGGATCTACTTCCTCATGGGGGTAGTCACAATACCGACCATCAGGCATTACTGGCATCAGTCCAGGGTGCACAACTATCCCATGTTTTCGCAAGTGATGAGTGGAAGGCGTTTTCGGGCCATCTTGAAACAATTCCACACATTCAACTCGCTTGCCATCCCCAGGGACAATCAAGACCGGCTCATCAGGGTTCGCACGGTACTCGAGTACCTCCTTCAGCGGTTCCAGAACACCTACCAGCCCGAAGAACATCTCAGCCTGGATGAGGGATCATTGGCTTGGAAGGGGAGGCTCAGCTTCCGCGTCTACAACCCAATGAAGCCTGCCAAGTATGCCATCAAGTTTTACATCCTGGCTGAGGCTTGTTCGGGCTACATCTCCAACTTCGAGGTGTATACGGGGCAGAGGAAGAGCTTGGAGCAGACGGTATGGAGCCTCGTAGAGCCGCTGAGGGATCAGGGATACAAAGTGTACATGGACAATTATTACAACTCTGTATCCCTGTGCAAACTCCTCTTCAGTGCAGGAACCTACGTGTGTGGGACCCTACGCCTGGCTAGAGGAGCACCTAAGCAGCTGCAGGACATCGCACGGAACAGGGATCTACCGGAGCCGGGCATCACAGCGATGCACAAGGATAATGTGATGGTGCTGCTGTGGAAGGACAAGCGCATCGTCAACATGATCTCCACCTTCCACAGCGCAGACACCATCCCAAAGCGGGTTCGAGGGAAGACCAGGGCACGTGACGGGACGACCAAATACGTCCAGAAGACCGTGGACAAGCCCGTCGTGGTGGTTGACTACAATCGCCATATGGGTGGGGTAGACCACTTTGACCAAATGGTCCAATATTACCCACTGCAACGCCGGACCGTCAAGTGGACCAAGAAGGTAACGTTCTACCTCATCCAGATGGCGGTGTTTAACGCCTTCGCCCTGTACAAGAAGACCGTATGGAGGCAGGTCACTCTGCTGGAGTTTCTCGAAGAGATAATCGACAAGCTTCTCTTCTTCGACAAAGCAGAGTGGCCTCCGTCAGGGCACGTCATCCACCACGCCCCTGATCTTCCAGCCCAACGGCCAGGAGGACTCCCAGCACCTGATGCAGCAACACCACAGCTGCCAACACCACTGGCTTCTGCGCCACCAAGAGGGGACGAGGACCAGCCCGGAGCACCACCTGCAGGAGGAGTCCCAGCACAGGAGCCACCACCACCATCACTTCAGGAACCAGCGCAGGTGGAGAGGGAGCCATCACCACTTCCTGGTCCGTCGGGAGAACCCGCTGTCGCTGAGATGCCCGGGCCTGCAGCTGCACCTCCAGGACAACAGGACCAGGGACACCCAGGACTCCAGCCCAGCAGGCGACATCGCTTTGTAGACAACAGACTGCGGCTGGACAACACACTGGGGCACTGTCGGGAGAGGATCCCTGGCAGGAGGAGGCTGCGGTGCACCCTGTGTTCCCTGGGCAAGATGAGGAGGGACTCAAGTCACATGTGTCCTGTTTGTGATGTGCCACTTTGTGTAGGGGATTGCTTTGAACGGTTCCATACCGAGCAAAGTATTCCCTAGTGGAGTGTACACACACACAGACACACACACACACACACACACACACACACCAACACACACACACTTACACAAACACGCACACCAACACACACACACTTACACACACACACACACACACACACACACACACACAGACACGCACACTCCCACACACACACACACACACACACACACACACACAAACACACACACTCACACACACTAACACACACACTCACACACACACTAACACACACACTCACACACACACTCACACACTAACATACTTACACACTCACACACACTCACACACACACTCACAGACACTCACACACACACTAACACATACACTCACACACACACACTCACACACACTCACACACTCACACTACATAACTCCTCATCTTCAAATCCCTGGTCAAAGTGGATCAACACCCCTGGAGGAAGTGAGTTCTGCAAATTTGGTTGATATATATGATAATCTATTACCATTACCTCTCCAATTTTCAGAGAAATAACCATTTTCTCCAACAGATTACACATATGAAAGAAAGTAAATCTCCACAGCAGTAACATTAGAAGTTATGTTTATGTGTAGTAGGTTATAACAATAGGAAAACACCCATGGAAGATGTTATAGTATGTACAGATAGGGGGAAAAACAATTGGTAGCATAGTCTTCTGGCAAGTGTGCAAGGAAATTACAGTGTGTGTAAAAGTTGGTAGCGATCGGAAGAGTAACCTCACTTTGTCTGCCAATTACTCGAAAAATATTAGACTTTTCGAATTCCTGTTACAACCATCATCAATACCACAAAAATTAACGTATGATCAATACCGGAATGTAAGCTTTGTGTAGCGTTTTGGGGGGAAAAGGCGAGGGAAATGTTTTTTTCACTCGCGGTTGTTATCAGTGACCAGCGCTCGGAGTAATCACCTAACTTTGTCGGCCAATTACTCGAAAACTGCTTGACTTATCGATTTTCTGTAACAACCATGATCTAGACCACTAAATTCTACGTATGATCAATACCAAAATGTAAGCATTATATTACGTGTTGTGCGAGAAAAGACGGTGGAAATGAGTGTCTCTTCCCGGCTTTTACCACTGAGAAATGCTCGTAGTAATACTCTCAGTTTCTCTGCCAATTACTTGGAAACTATTGGACATATCGATTTCACGTTTGAACCATGATGAAGAGCAGGAAATTCTACATATATACAATACATAAATATGTAATATTTCTCATAAGAATTCGTGGTTACGTAGACGGGAACATTGCGTACGCCTTACGCAAATCACGAAAGTCAATCACGCACGGAGTGCCTAGTACTTTTTTTCGATTTACTCGAGAACTATGAGGCGTATGGGGTTTTCCCGTCACAGTGGGAAAGCTGGATAATGGGGGCATATTACTATGTAATAAAAACGTTAGGTGCCTGGGAAAACTTTGCTCTCAGAGGTCAGTGAAAATTGTCCGAAAATGGCTCTCAGTTTTTGACCATTTTCTCAAAAAGTATACATCATTTCTCAACCGGATTGGTTTCGTTAGAAAGCTGATGAAATTCTCTATAAAAACTTATTAGATCATTTTCCTGTAGGATGGAAAACATTCAAACGGCGATGTTGGGAAGTGAAAAATGTTTACTCGACCATGCTTCCAGGGCTCATAACTTTTTTTGCTGGTGTTTTCCTGTGTTTTGGTCATGTTTATCAGATAGAACAAACATCCATGCATACCTGGAGATAGGTTTCATGGGAATACATTGATTTTTGGGTGGCGAAAATAAGGCAAGAATGTGTTTCATTCGCTCAAATTTGCTCAAATTTGCCGCGCTCGTGCTCCCCGGCCGGGCGGCTTCGTAGTGAAAATTCCTGCACCAGAAAACTTACTGAAACTTACCGTGCGGGAAAGGGTTAATTAGTTAGGTTTGCCCTGTGTATATCTTCATGTAATTTAACTGTGTTTAGCATTGTAATGAATTAATAGTTGGCACCTCTACAATTCTATGAGGAACCAGAGGCTTGCCATTTTGACTCACTCTGCTCTGAGACTTCGTCGAGCTAGCATGTTGTAAATACACACCCCAAGGAAGCTTGGATGCCCAGTCAACCGACCTAAAGTCAAGCTCGTCGTCATCTGCTGTCCGACTCTTTCTAGCTAAGTAACTTTTACGAATTGGCCAATTCAATGGGGGATTAGCTAGGAGATAGGAGAGTAATAATTAGGTAACTTAAAGCATCAGTTACGGTACACGATCAGTTATGGTACACTTAAACCTAAAGCCTCGTACACACCAAGACACAAAGTCGCGCAACATTGTCTCTGGACTGTTTCGCATCTGTCTCAGAATAATCTAAATTTGCCTCATAACAGTCGCTAGACACTGTCTCTGGGCCACGTACACACTGAGATACTTTATCCAGCAAAAGTCGCGCGACAATGTCACTAGACTGTTGCGCGACTGTCTCAGGAAAATCTAAATCTGTTGCTGGACAGTCGCGTAACAATCCAGAGACAAGATTTCGGCTTTATCTTGTCTCCCACTAGATATGGGAGACAAGATACAAGTTGCTCGGTGCAGAGGGATTGGGCAATGGATGACAGAGTTTTTTTTTTTTTCCTTTTTTTAAAGCTAGCATTTAAAAATGCACGCCTACTGCTATAAGGCGTCAGTATTCACATATTGTAACATTATTTATGCATCACAGTTGTACATACACTGAATACTTATATGTATATGGTTCAATCCTAAATAATTACAGAGTATATTTATATACTCCAATTTTGAATAAAAGTTATACATCATCATTGAAAGATTATATTGTATGTATACGGGTCTGTCCTGATAAAAATTATGGTATATTTACACGTTTTACATACATCGTTGAAAAATTATGGGTACGTATATAGTTCAGTGATGACAGTTCTTAGCTTTAGTGATTCCACTGTTGGTTTCGGCAATTATTCACACACACACACACACACACACACACACACACACACACACACACACACACACACACACACACACACACACACACACACACACAGGACCTGAAGGAGATGGCAAGAGACAAATATTGGTGGAGAGAGTTCATTGAGACCCTATGCATCCCGTGCGGTGCCACAGGAAATGATTGATATATATATATATATATATATATATATATATATATATATATATATATATATATATATATATATATATATATATATATATATATATATATATATACATATATATCAGCAGCAGCAGCAGCGGTTGAGGTCCACTGCAGGACCGGCCTATCCGTACCGAAGCAGGGACGATACAGCCAATGTATCTCTACCCAGTGGCTTAGGCTGTCTGGTAAAAACTGTATGTAGAGTGAGAAGTGCTTGTGAGTGTGATTGTAGTGTTGTTTGGTATATATATATATATATATATATATATATATATATATATATATATATATATATATATATATAGATATAGATATAGATATAGATATAGATATAGATAGATAGATATATACATAGAGAGAGAGAGAGAGAGAGAGATACATATATATATATATATATATATATATATATATATATACAGTATATGTATATATATATATATATATATATATATATATATATATATATATATATATATATATATATATATATATATATATATATATATTCGTCCATAAATGTGTATCTTCACAGTTACATTTTGCCTGTGGCTGGAATATCACTTTTTGAGTTTGATATGACAAATGTTGGTTGTAAACTGATATTTCAAAATTCACGTCGTGGATACTTCAATCACGAACGCGCTACAAAGTCGCTGGACTGTCTCTCGATTGTCTAGCAACAGTCCAGCGAGAAAGTAGCAGAAATGTCTAGCGACCGTCTCACAACAGTCTCTAGACAATTTAGAGACAAAGTTGCCTTGTCTCCAGTGTGTCTCTGGACTGTCGCCCATCTGTATCTGGATTATCTCGCAACAGTCGAGATACATAGTCGCTCGACTGTTTCTAGACTGTATCTCGGTGTGTACGAGGCTTAAGAGACTTATGTTACTTAAGGAAAAATTTTTGGTGCCTCGAGTGAGGGCTTATGGTTTGTTTTCCAGAAATTTCTTACATTTTTGGTGTCGAGTGAGGATACCGACTTAGCTAAAGTTAAATTTCTTACATTTTGGTGTCCCCAGACAGTAAGGAGAGCAGATGTGTGCCGAAGCACTGCATGTGTTTAAAGTTGCTTTTGTTGGGCATAGCCTACTACCACTTTGGGTTAAAGTGGATGACGTGGATATAAGTATATACCAAGCTCCGAGTGGAATGGCAAGTTCCTTCTCCCACGATGAGGGACTGAATGCCGTGTTGGATTGGGAGGGTGGCCGTACTGTCCTTTTCCGGGAGGAAATGATATTAAGATGTGGAAATTGAGTGTGGGGATAAGAGGTTTAACAACCCAGGGGGATAGGTTTGATATTACGAACCTAATCCCTACACTCCTCAAAATTCAAATGATTAATTAGCTGAGCCAGAAAATGAGTATTTTGGAAATTGAGTGTGGGGATAAAATATAACCCTAGAGGTTTAACAATCTAGGGGGAAAGGCTTGATACAGCGGACCTAATCCCTACACTCTTCATAATTTAAATTAATTAGATAATTACTAAGCTGGGGTAAATTTGTGGTTGAAGTTAATTATTAAATTATTAAAAGAGAAGTCAGTCAACATGTCTGTTTCCTTGTAGCAGACATCCTCTAGCAGTAAGGCAGGATGGGTAACAAGAGCCATAAATGATTGCAAACAATCGTTAGAAGAAATACCTTTGTCCAGGGAGAAATTAAGTAGTCTCCTAAATATGTTGAAAGACCGATGGCCTACGTATGAAGAAACTTATATAATTTTAGAAGCAGCTATAGTAAAGGCTAATGATAAAGATCTCTTAGAGTCAGAGACTAGGAAATTTGAAGGTAAATTAGAAATATATTTAACGGTAGTAAAGTCACTAGAGTCTTAGCTTAAACTGCCGCAGAAATACAAGTTGTGGAACAGCAGAGTAGAGCTGTACTACCACAAATAACGCTTCCGGAATTTGATGGGGAGCAGAAATGGAAATCCTTTTGGGATCAGTTCAAATACTTAGTTCATGATAGAACTGATCTCCCTAAGGTAAGCAAACTCATATATCTCTTAGGACAGATCAAAGGAACACCTTATCAGCTGATAAAGGAATTACCAGTAGAAGAAAATAATTATGAGGTGGCCTTGACTATTCTTAGACAAAATTATGAAGACAGGGAACAAGTTATCACCCCATTACTGAAGGCTCTAACTGAATTACCCATACATTAACACGATTTTGATTCCTTGCAAAATTTTAGAATTGCAGTGACTAGTAATTTAAAGGCCTTAGGTACTTACGAAGATATTAAGGCATCAGATTGGGTGCTTTCAAGAATTGTGTCCTTAAAGCTTCTACCAAAACCCAAGGATGCCTTGTATGGAAGGTGCCAAAAGGATAATTTCTCCTGCGAAGAGATTAAGGAAGGTTTGATGCAATTCTGTAAACATTTGCAAGGAACAATAAAACCTACTGAGATTAAACAGAACACTGAAATAAAGGAAAAAAAAAACACTAACCAACTGGTTGGGAAACATCAGTCAGAGAAGACTATGTGCATAAGGAAGAGATAGTACTTTCCTCAGTTCCTTAAAGGCTGAGGATAAAGTGTTAAAGACAAGGAATTGACAAGCTGATGAAATTAAGGAAGTAAAACCTTCCATGGTAAAGGACAGGAAAGTTTGTGCATTTTGTGGTGAACAACATTCCAGTGCATCTCGTCAACATTATCCTGATTATGCTTCTAGAGTAGAAAAGCCTCAGGAACTGGGATGTTGTATAGTCTGTATGAATTCCAAACACACTTCCGCGGACTGCAAGACTAAATTAAAAATCTTTGTTTTATATGGAAAAGGGATCATCATCATATTGCTTTATGCCCAAGGATGAAAATTGAGGTTCCTAAACCTGCAAGCGTCAATATGACAATGCAAGGGGGAATGCTCCAATAGTAATGCCTGGTGCAGTTCCCATAGCCGATGTGAAGGTATTGATTGAGAACAGAAACTTATTGGTATGTACCCTTTTTTATATGGGTGCTCAGAAAACCTTCATTTCTGCAGACATTGTGAAGAAATTAAAGTTACCTACAGTATTATCGGCAGGGTAAATCTAGCCATTACAGGATTCTTAACAACTAAGAAAGCTCAGTCTTTTGATTTAGTTAGACCTGTAATACAATTAGACAGATATAAATGGCATATAACAGCAGCTGTACTGGATAATATGGAGACAAGTACAGTATACATATAAAAGGACTGAAGGAAACCTCTGATCATCTATAAAGATCAGGGATAAAGTTGGCTGAACGGAATGTAGAATCAGATACTGTGGGTCCCATAAAAATGATAATTGGTTCTGATAATTGTGGGAGATTCCTATACAGAACTTCCAAGAAGAATAAGGTACAGTTGTTCAAGAGTCCAGGAGGTAACCTTATTATGGGTCAGTTGCCTTTTCCAAAACAAGTTAAAGGAGAGGCCAAACTAGTAGACTCAGTCTTTGTTATCCCCACACATTCATTGATGGGAGCTTGAATAGGTGCAGAACTAGAACCTACTCAGATAAATGATTTGTTGGATGAAAATATTGAACCTGTACACAAATTGTGAGACCTAGACAATGTAGGAATACACTCTGAGGAACCAACCTCTGAAGATAAAATAACTTTGGACTTGTATAACCAGTCTGTGGAATTTAGGGATGGACAGTATTGGGTAGGATTACAATGGAAACTAAACCATACGGAGTTACCAACAAAATTACCAAGCAGCTAAGGCTCAGTTAAATTCTCTTCTAAGGAAGTTGAGAGATAAATCAGAACATCTAACCCTATATGATAATATTATAAACGATCAAATGAAGAATAAATTTATAGAAGAAGTAGAATTCCCTGTTAACCACAAGGAAGGACATTATTTGCCACATCATGCTGTGAGCAAGGATTCAGTAACTTCTCACATAAGGAGAATTTTCAGTTGTCGTAGGAAAGCGTCCAAGGGATCAGCTAGCTTGAAGGATTGCCTATACTCTGCGCCTACACTAACAGAGAAGTTGGGGAATGTGTTACTAAGATTTAGGGAGAAACTTAATGTTTATACAGCAGACATTAGTAAGGCCTTTCTCAGAATAGGACTGAGAGAAGAGGATAGGAAATTTACAAAATTCCTCTGGCCTCATGATCCTCAAAATGAGGATAGTCCATTGAAAACTTACTGTTTCCGATCGGTGTTCTTTGGCTCTTGTGCTAGTCCTTTCCTACTTTGCAACACTTTAAAGCATCATTTTGAAAATACCAAATACCCAGAGATAGGGCAAGCTTTTTACATGGATAATTTGCAAGGTGTTGTTGATACAGAGTCGGAAGATTTGAAGGTTTATGAAGTAGCCAATTCCGAATGTGGGAAGGCAAATTTACCGTTACAGAGCTGGAATACAAATTCACCGCTTTTGAGGAATAAAGTACAAGAGGACTATCTAAATTCTGACATTCCCAAAATTCAAAATGTGTTGGGTCTTAACTGGGATACAACAGCTGATGTAATAAGTTTGTAACCAATTAAGTTCTATGATGTCATTCTCACGAAGAGGTCCTTGTTAAGTCAGGTCTCCACGTTATTTGACCCATTAGGTTTGGTCAGTCCTATAGCAATTAGGGACAAATGTTTAGTGCAAGAGGCTTGGGGACAGGGTTGCCATTCGTACGATAATTATCGTACATGTACATTAAACTGCCTCTGGTACGATGTACGTACCTTTTCTTATTATCGTAAGTTCTGCACGATAATTCTGTGTTTTATGGGATAAGAGTGTTAATGTAAAAAAGTGATAATAAAAAAAGCCTTTTCATCAAGAGTAAATCTTTTCCATATACAGTATGTTATCTGTAAAATGAGAAGTTGTAATTTTCCTTAGTGCACGTAGGGTAATTGTGTTTATGAGATAGCTAGGCTTGTTGTACTGAACGAAATGTACAGGCATATTTCGAGTCATACTGACGGTTGACTGTTACGATTTGATATTCGTCAGTCGTCACCGCAAAGTACTATACAATATAAAAGAAAAATTTATTTTGATAACAAGAAAGAATTACCTAAAAGTATCTTGTGTAATCAGTGACTTGTAAACAGTGTAGAGGAATTATTTTATTTTATAAATTTTGATGAATTTATTTAACTTTTCTGAACTGAATATTGTTATATAAACCTCCCCTGAATGATACCTGTTGTATACAGTATTTACATTAGCCATTACATATATCGAAACTTTTAGGAATTTCCATTTTCTCTGTTTTATTATATGAGACTAATGCTGTTTACATAAATTTAAAACACTATTGAAGACATGTTGTGTTGGTAAGAACTCCATCATTTATTTTATCATCATCTTATTACTGTAACCTAAGGCGTAATGTAGTAGTTGCAAAAAATATATACGAAAATTTTCACAGGCATCCGATATATTTTTACGATAATTTGGGAGGAAAAACGATAATTTTGAAACATCAGTACGATAACTCGATCAAAAATATCTGGCAACCTTGCTTGGGGAGAAAAGTCAGACTGGGACAGGGAATTGGGTGAGGCATATGTGGAACAATGGGAACAGAATAGAAAGGAGTTTGAAACTACATCAAGCATATGTATTCCCAGGAAAATAAACAGTAATGAGAAGTCGCATTTACAGATATTTTGCGATGCTTCTCAAAGGGCTTATGGAGCAGTAGCTTATTGCGCAACAGGAGAGGATAGTAAGATTATTATGTCAAAAGCCAGAGTTGCTCCAGTTAAAGGAAGAAACCTATCTCAAATGGAATTGGCTTCCATACAAGTAGGAACTAAATTGGCCAGGTATATAATCACTACTCTTGATACTCAGTTTGAGGATATTTATATATGGACTGACAGTGACATTTGTCTTTACTGGATAGGAAAGGAAGACAGTAAAATTCCTTTCGTCCACAACAGAGTGAAGACTATTAAAGAGCTGTCTTCCAAATGTTAATTTATGCATGAATCCTCTAAACAAAACCCGGCTGATCTGCTCTCGAGAGGTTCGACTGTAAAGAGACTGATCAAAGATAACTTGTGGTTTAAAGGTCCTAAATGGTTACTCACTAAAGATTTACCTGAGCAGAAAGAGTACAGTATTGCTGAGGTTGGTATAGTAAACTTGGATCTTGTAGTACCTGAGCCAGAAGTAATTGACATCAGCCGATTTTCATCAATAAGACAGCTTATTAACCCTACTAAATTAGGTGTTGAATTTTTTAATAAGAAAGTGGGGTTTCAGAAGTTAGATCCCATGGAATATTGGCTGAAAAAGATACAAATGAATTATTACGGAGAGCTATATGACCTTTAAGGCCAAGGCAATGGGAGCAAGAATAAGCTGATAAGAGATTTAGGCTTGTTCTTAGACGGAAAGGATCAGATTAGATGCCGGGGCCGAATAATAAAGGCTGATTTGCCTCTCCTAACTTAACATCCCATATTATTACCCAAGAGTGGATACTTTGTACAGTTAATTATAAAGAAAGCCCATGATCTGACGCTTCATGGAGGTGTACCGCAGACTTTGGTCCGAATCCGGGAAAGGTATTGGATCCCTGAGGGTAGACAGGTCATAAAGAAATATCTCAAAGGTTGCATCACATGTAGGAGGCATGAACAACGACCATATGACTATCCAGGACCACCTGCCTTACCTGGGGATATTGTAAATGTGAGTTGGCCCTTCAAGGTAACTGGAGTGGATTAAACAAGGGCTATAACTGTTACGGGTGAAGGAACTCCCATAAGGTTTACATATGTCTATTTACTTCCACTTACACAAGGGCAGTCCACCTAGAAGTGGAGGAAGATCTGAGTTCAAAGACATTCCTGAACGTATTTCGAAGACATGCTCCTGGAAGGTCTTGTTCTAACCAATTAATAAGCGACAACGGAACATAGTAAATGACCCAAAGGTTAAGTCGGCACTGGGAATCTGAAATTGCACCTGGCAGTTCATAGCTCCAAGAGCACCATGGCACAATGGATTTACTGAACGAATGATTGGTATTGTGAAGAACTGCCTACGGAAAACATTACACAGAACTGAGATCAAAAGATAAGAGTTAAGAACAGTGATAACTGAAATTGAAGCTAGGATTAATAATAGACCCCTAACCTATTTAGATGACACTAGCATTTCGACTGAGGCCCTGACACCGGCTCATATGTTATATGGCAGAAAGCTCCATCTGGTGCCGTGTGTGGATATCCAAGAAAAAGTAGATGATCCTATCATAGAAAATAATGAATTAGGACAACATCTGCGGGAGGGATATCAAGATCTGAAAGAGGTATTGGATACTTGGAATAGACACTGGAACGAAGAATATCTTTTGAGCTTACGAGAATGATGTTAAGGGGCTCAGGCTGCAAGTAACAAGTCTGCTATACACGTAAATGTGGTCTTGGTGAAGACATAATAAACAAGATTCCAGTGGCCATTAGCTAAGGTGATCTCCACGCACCCAGATTCAGAGGGGGTGCTGAGACTCGTAAAAATAAAATGTAGGGGACATACCAAGATAAAAACTATTGATAAACTGGTACCCCTTGAGTTAGCAGCTACCCCGGATACAGGGGATGTTGGAGACCAATTGGGTCATGATGCGCGTCCTAGAAGGGCCGCAGCACAGGGTCCTCAAGACCTATGGAAAGGGCTGCTGGCTAAAGGTCACATTACATGACACAGTGTGCAATTTTTCGCCCAGTTCCAAAACTGTGGGAAATATTTTCCCTAGAGCAGTTGTGCTCTCTACTTTTTGAAACAGTCATCCTTGGTTAGAGCGCAGAGGAAAACCTCAGATCGTTAAAAACTATTCAAGCGGTTTTTACAACCCAGAAATTACGTTCTCTTTAATAATTCTTATTATTAATAAATTAAATGCTACTTCATTTAACCCTCATGGACAACTACTTTGTAAATACATGTAATTACATGGAAAGTTCCATTGATCTAAACTGCATCTGCACGTTAGATGACGTACCCTGAGGATGAAAAAGCCCTCATATAAAAGCAGATGTGGAATTAATATATTTACATAGATAAAGCGAATATTTGGGTTGGATTTAATTTAATTAAACCTAAGATTAATTAGTTAGGTTCGCCCTGTATATATCATGATGTAATTTACTGTGTTTAGCATTGTAATTAATAGTTAGCACCTCTACAATTCTATTACTGTGTTTAGCATTGTAATTAATAGTTAGCACCTCTACAATTCTATGAGGAACTAGAGGCATGCCTTTTTGACTCACTCTGCTCGAAGACTTCAAGCTAGTACTTTTTTTTTTTTTTTTTTGCGAAGAATAAGGAGCCAAAGGTTGCAAGCCTGCAATTATTGTTCCTTCCAAGAGAAAAACAAAATACAAGAGAGCCAAATTCAAGATCCGATCATTTCGAGATGCCTGGACACACTGCGTGTAAAAGACTGGAGAGCATAGGAAGCAGGAAACACAGACAGAGGGAGACAGTTCCAGAGTTGACCTGCTGCATAAATGAAGGACTGGGAGTAACGGTTAACTCTTGCATTAGAGAACTGGACAGAAAAGGGATGAGAGTTTGCTGCTAGATGGGTGCTACGCGACCGTCGTAGAAGTGGAGGAATGCATGCAGACTGTTCAGAAGAGCAGTGACCATTGATGTAGCGATAAAAGAGATAAAGTTGCAACAGTGCGACAAAGAGACAGAGGTTGAAGGGAGTCAGTAAGAGGAGGAGAGTTAATGAGACAAAAAGCTTTTAACTCCACTCTATTGAGAAGAGCTGTATGTGGAGAGCCTTCCCACACATGAGAGTTGTACTCCACACAGGGGCGGATAAAACCCCTGTATAGAGTTAACAATTGTGCAGGGGTAAAGAAGGAACAGAGTTGGCTTAGCATACCTAATCTCTTGGAATCAGATTTTACAAGAGATGTAATATGATCTTTCCAAGATAAGTCCCGAGTAAATGAAACCCCAAGCATGTTCAAGGATGATGTACGATTAAGATGAATATTATTAAAAATTAGTGGGTATACCTGTGGATGATTTTCATGGGTTGATAGGTGTAAAAAATGAGTCTTTCATGCATTAAAAATAACCAGATTATTTTTATCCCAGTCAGAGATACGAGCCAAGTCAGACATTAGGTGTGCCATAGCCTCATCCCTTGTTTGTTGATGTAACTGCTGAGACGGGCATTACTGGAAACGAATGGAAAGATGAAGGGTGGAGTCATCAGCGTATGAGTGGATAGGGTTAGATGTACAGCTTAGAAGGTCATTGATGAATAAAACGAGGCGAGTTGGTGATAGGACAGAGCCCTGAGGAACACCACTGTTGGTAGATCTAGGAGAAGAACGATGGCCGTCTACAACAGCGGCTATAGAACGACCAGAAAGGAAGCTAGAGATGAAGGCACAGATAGAAGGAGAGAAACTGTTAGAGGGCAGTTTGGAAATTAAAGATTTATGCCAGCCTCGATCGAAAGCCTTTGAGATGTCAAGTGCAATGGCAAAGCTTTCGCCAAAGTCCCGAAAGGAGGATGACCAGGAGTCTGAAAAGTAGGTGAGAAGATCGCCAGTGGAGCGTCCCTGACGGAACCCATACTGACGATCAGAAAGAAGGTTGTGATAGGAAAGGTGCTTTAAAATTTTTCTATTAAGAATTGACTCGAAAACTTTTGAGATACAGGATGTTAAAGCAATTGACCGATAGTTAGAGGGTTGAGAATGGTCACCCTTCTTTGGGACTGGCTGAATGAGAGCAAACTTCCAGCAAGAAGGAAAGGTATGAGTTGATAGGCAAAGGTGAAAGAGTTCGCCTAGGCAGGGTGTAAGCACAGAAGCACAGTTCTTGAGAACAACAGGAGGGACTCCATCGGCCCACATGCCTTATTAGTATTGAGGCCTGTGATGGCAGAAAATACATCAGCTGGAGAAATTTTAATGTCAGCCATGAGGAAGTCTGAGGGGGGAAGTGATTGAGGAACAGCACCGGAATTGTCTAAGGTGGAATTGGAGGAGAAAGTCTGAACGAAGAGATCTGCTTTATCCGTAGAAGAAATAGAGACAGAGCCATCAGAGTAGAAAAGGGGAGGGAAGAATGATGAGGTAAAGTTGTTAGAAAGGTTTTTGGCAAGGTCACAGAAGGAGTGGGAAGAATTCGAGTTGGAGAGTTGAGAGCATTTAGTGTGGATGATATTATTTTTATAAGAGCGAAGAACAGACTTAACACGATTCCTGGCAGAAACATATAAAAGATGTGATTCAGGGGTGGGTTGGCTCCGGTACCTTTTATAGGCCCTCTCCTTGTTGCGGAGAGCATTAGAACAAGCGTGATTAAACCAAGGCTTTCTTGCTTTAGTCAAAGGATATGAGAATAACCTTCATAATGTGCATGACACATTCAGATGGCTCCCGGCCAGGGAAGCAATAATCATTCCAGGGAAAAATAAAAGAAATACTGCCTGAGGGCCTCCCAATCCGCAGCTCCAAAGTGCCACAGACAACGTTTCTTTGGAGGGTCCACAGGCCATACCGAAGTGATAGGACAGGTTAAGGTGATGAGGTTGTAGTAGTAGGAGCCCAGCGGAGAGAAAAGATTAACGGTGTAAGCAGAAGGATTGGTTGTAAGGAAGAGGTCAAGTATGTTGGAGCTCTCTCCAAGGTGGTCAGGGATACGGGTATGGTGGTGTACAAGCTGCTGTAAGTCATTAAGAATAGAAAAGGTGTAGGCTTCTTCACCAGGTGGATCAGTGAAAGGAGAGGAAAGCCAAAGGTGGTGGTGAAAATTGAAATCTCCTAGAATGGAGATTTCGGAGAAAGGAGAAATGGATAGAATGTGTTCCATTGTAGAAGTAAGATAGTCAAAGAAGTTTTGATAGTCAGTAGAATTAGGAGATAAGTAAGCAGTGCAGATATATTTAATGAGAGAATGACGGGAGAGAGACACACCTCAAGGACGCTTTGATTTCCAGGCAACCGACCTAAAGTCAGGCTCATTGTCATCTGCTCTCCGACTTTCTAGCTAAGTAACCTTTACGAATTGCCAATTCAGTGGGAGATAAGGTACGAGATAGGAGAGTAATAATTAAGTGAGTTAAAGTATCAGTTACGGTACACTTAAACCTAAGAGACATGTGAATTTACTTAAGGACAAATTTTTGGTGCCTCAAGGGAGGGCCAACGATTTGTTTATCAGAAATTTCTAACATTTTTGTTGTCGATTGAGGATACCGATTAAGATAAAGTCAAATTTCTGGCTCTTGTATAGAGTCAACAGCTGTGTGAAGGTAAAGAACGCACAGAGTTGGCTTAGGAAACCTTACCTCTTCAAGGAAGACTTTGGAAGTTAACCCTTTAACCGCGGGTGTCATTCCAGAATGACAGTGACAAAACTGGACCAAACCGCGGGTGTCATTCTGGAATGATCGTGAATATTTTGAACACTGCGCGTTTTCCCGGCGCACAAATAGTCTCACGCAAGAGTAGCTGTCGAGTTCTTTCACGCCAGCCATCCCACACCTCCCTCCTCCAACCCCAAGGGGGCCCCCCCCCACCCCTGCCCTGACCCGCGTCAGTCAGTATCTGTCCAGCTCTGTGCGTGATAATGGCGCTCCGTCCCAACTCATCGTCGCTCACTTCCTCCTCTACAATGATTAGTGCTAGTGTTTCCTCTACCTCTACACCGGTAAAGGAACTGCCGACGGCGAGGCAGAAGGGGTTGAACACTCCTGAAATTAGAACTGAGCTGGACAAAACTGTAAGTACTACTCTTGATTGTGACAGTGAAAGTGACACACTCACAGCAAGCAGTGATGATTTGGCAGTGATTGGTGGTGAACCATTTTCCATTGATAGTGACAGTGATGAAAGTGATCGTGTTGATTCCCCCCCACCACCCCCAACTTACTCTGGGAAAGGAAAGGCTCCTATGGGCAAATCTGGTATTGCACGTGGGAAGGGAGTGAAGCGCAGGCTCACGTCTCCCACACCAGGCCCTAGTACGCATTTCCCATCAATTTCCCGTTCCCCTAGCCCTATTGCCCTCACATCATCATCATCATCATCTGTCGTGCCCTCTCCTCAGTCTACATCATCTGAGGAGTACGAATTACCAAAGCCTGCAAAGCGAGGGAAGGCAGGCCGTGCAGGCCGTGCAGGCAGGCCTAGAACAAAGGGGATGCATGGTAGTTGAAGGGCAAAGCTGGGCGATAAGCGAGGCGATAAGCGAGGTGATAAGCGGGGTAGAAAGGGTCAAGTTTCACCACGCACTAGGTCAGAAACCCCCCCGCCTGCCCCCCGCTCAGCTCCCTCACCCGCGCCACCCCCCCACTCACCACCCCCGCACTCACCCCCCTCCCCGTTGCCTCCTTCCTCACCCACCTCCCGCTTGCCTCCTGCCTCACCTCCTGCCTCACCCATTGCCTCCACCTCAGCTCCTTCTCACGGGGAAACGAGTGGAATGCAACCTGCCCCTGACACAGAACCACGCACAGGGCAAGTGGATGCATTTGTTTGGTCTGACGGTGGAGATTTTCAGCCACACAATCCACCATTTGATATGACAAATGCTGGAATACAGCCTGCCTTCCCATGCAACGCAGGTGATGACTTTGTTGATTACTTCCTGGCCTTCATGGATGATGAAATTGTGCAGCATGTCAGCGATGAGACCAATAGGTATGCAGCTCAGTGTGCAGCAGAAGGGCTGGGACCTATTGGCTCACCAAAGCAAGTGTCGTGGTTGCCTGTCGGGATCAGAGAGCTGTATGTGTTCTTTGCACTAATGTTTTTGATGCCCCATATAAAGAGACATGAGTTGGAGGAGTACTGGCTCGTGGATGACATAACTACTATCCCAATATTCGGGAAGTATATGTCACGGGATCGGTTCTGACAGCTGCTTGGATACCTGCACTTCGCTGACAATGACAACCCGTCCCAAACTGACCCTTTGTGGAAAGCGAGGGATTTTCTCAACAGGATTAGGGATCAATTTATGCGATTTTTCAGGCCTATGCAGAAAGTCGTCATAGACGAATCCCTGGTATTGTTCAGAGGACGTCTCAAATTCATGCAGTACATCCCCAGCAAACGCCACCGCTTTGGGATAAAGTTCTTTGTGCTGTGTGACTGTGAGACGGGGTATATCCTGGATTTTGTCATTTACTCGGCTAGCACAATGGATGTGAACAGGAAAGACCCCCTTGGCTTCTCTGGCTCCATTGTAAAAGTGCTGATGGAGAGGTATTTTGGTGGTAATCATGTGCTGTACATAGACAATTACTACACAGCACCGAAACTCTCCAAATACCTTGCTGAACGCGGCATTGGCACTGTTGGCACTGTACGGAGCTATAGGAAAGAGTGGCCCAGTTTCCCCGAAGCATCATCATCATCCAGGGGAGATGTTCACCTGAAGAAGTCAGACAAGCTTCTTGCGATCAGGTGGCATGACAAGAAGGTCGTGAATATGATCAGCACCATCCATAAGGGGGAATTGAAGAGAACTGGGAAGGTCAGCTACAGGACGGGAGAGCCAATCATGAAGCCTGATGCCGTCATTGATTATAATGTAAATATGAGACTTGTTGATAAGTCTGATATGATGATTGGCGAAATCGACTGTCTCAGGAGAAACACCCGATGGTACAGGAAGGCTTGCCTGCACATGCTCGATATGTGCATGCTCAACGCCTTCATTCTCTACAAGACACAAGTCGGGGGCATAAGGCAACCATCACTGAGACAGTTTTCCAAGACTGTCGTGCAGCAGCTACTTGCACGATTTGGTCAGGTGATGGCATTGATCCCGAGGCGACACTCTGACACACAACCTGACCGTCTTGAGTGCCGCAATTACATGAGCCGGCACCAGCTTGTGAAATTGCCTCTTACAGCAGGCGGCAGGTTGTCACAGGGCCGCTGCAGAGTATGTTCTACCACCACACGGAGGCCTAGGACGAGAAAAATGAGCACACACCAGTGCCTTGAATGCCAAGTCGCTCTATGTGTAACTCCGTGCTTTGCCGAATACCACTCTCTGAGTAAATACTGAAAGTGACAGTGATATATAGTGATGCGACAGTGACGTGCTTTGCCAATAATTGTATAATGGATAATGTAGTAATAAGGGATATTTTGCCTAGAAAAAAAAGGAAATATTGGCCAGTATAATAAATGATATTGTAATAAGAGAATCTGCGGCACTTGTGGAATTCTGCAGCACTTATGTAATTCTGTGATGCGCCAGTGACGCAATATAGTAATAAGTGCATTGTAAATATAATGTATATTGCCCATATTATATGTAAAATAATATTAAGAGTTAGAAAGAATGAAAAGATCGCATGAAACGTCAGTGAGCGGGTGCCGCCGCAGTGAAGTGAGGTGCAGCTGCAGTGAAGAGCAGGCGCAGCCGCAGGGAAGTGCCTTTTACCTACCTCAGTGAACACAGAGTGGGTGTTTATCGTATGTACAGTGTTCATATATGTTTATATTACTATTATGAGAGAGTGGTTGGCATTTGGTACTGGTGTGTGGGGCGTAAAATAGTTATTTCGCACCCCTCACTTCTAATGGCTCTCCCCGTCCTGTGAAAGTCAACAAAGTCATGAAACCTACATCAATGGAAAGCTGAAGGTTAGTACTTTCTAATGGTACCTTATTTTTTTCTCTAGCTTTATTCTGTGCAGAGTTATTAAGGTTTAAAGGTTTGTTTACATTTGGCTGAAACCATGCGGGAGAGGACAGTCAGACCAAAACAATACCCGCGGTTAAAGGGTTAAATAATATGATCTTTCCATGGTAAATTCCGAGTGATTTAAACCCTAAGAATGTTCTTGGATGATGCTAGATTAAGTTGGTTGTTATTATGTATTAACCTGTCATGTCCCGACCGATTTCGCACCTCCGATACCCCCCAATCCCGAGCTATTTTCGATTTTTTTTTTTTTTTTTGGCTAAAACCTCCGCTTTTGGTGAGAAACATCGAAAATTCATAGAGAAATTGCTCACCTGAGGTTTAAAATACTTGATACAGGTAGCAGTACCTCCTTACCTTACTGGGTTTGCTTTCAGGCTGGCTCCAAAGAAAACGAGTTCTATGGGAGGGTAACTATTCTATACCACTCATAAACGGTATTTATTTATTTATTTGGTACGAATTTATATGTAGTACGAGAGTATATTGGTTTTCAAACAGTAATATAGGCATTATAAGCATTGTTTCACTCACCAAACACATCAACATACCTGACCTTTTTGGTGACATTACCTGATCATCATTTCTGACTGTTTTTTCCTCTAATGCTATGTAAACTTTGTCCTCCACATTGTCATCGATTGGGGAATCACTCTGGCCCTGAATGTCTTTATTGGCCAGGTCGCTGGTAACAGGTGAATTGTCGAGACAATGGCGTGCGGGGTGGGGGGTAGGTTATGCGATGTAAGGCATTGTCCCTGCCTGGCGTCTTGTAGAGGAATAGAAGGTGTCTCGTGTATATGTACCAAAAATCACGTGCAAAAATTGAAAATTATGCAAATTATGAACCTTGCAGTTGCGTGACGTATCAGTACGTCGTCGGGACTGGCAGTTACATAATGTTGCAACATACCCATACGTCAACGGGACGCCTCGGGTTAAAGGACATTTCTGTGGAAGATTTAGGCGTATTAAAGGACATTCCTGTGGAAGATTTAGGCGGATAGAATATGTAGGAACTGACTTTTTGATGCACTAAAAACAGCAAGGTTATTTTTACACAAATCAGGTCAGATATTAGAAGTGCCACAACCTCATCTCGTGTTTGTTGAAGAAATAGCTGTGATGGACACTATAGGAAGCAATTGAAAAGTTGAAGGGTGGAGTCTTCAAGATATGAATGGGTAGGGTTAGATGTAATGCTTAAAAGGGTATTATAGAAGGAAGAAAACTGGAGATAGAACAAAACCCTGAGGGACACCACTACTGATATTTTCTAGGTCAAGAGGAAGAATGATTGTCTACAGCAGAAGCTATAAAATGACCTTAAAGAAAGCTAGAAATGACGATCGGAAAGCAAGGTGTGATAGGAAAGGTGCATTAGTTTTTTTTTTTTTTTTTTTTGAGAATAGACTCAACAGTTTTAGAAATATAGGATGTAAGAGACGTTGGCGATGGTAGAACGGTCACCCTTCAGGACAGGTTGAATGAGAGCACACGTAGATTAAGAAAGAAACGTACAAGTTGACAGATTAAGCAAAAGAGTTTGCCTAGTCTGGCTATAGTTCTTGAGATCAACAGGTGGGACCCCACCAGGATTCTTATGACTTGTTAGTAGCGAAGCCACTGAGAACATAAACTACATCAATTAAAGTCATTTCACTGTCAGCAAGTGAAAGGGGGTGGGGGAAAGAGATTCAGGAACACCACCAGAATCTTCCAAGGCGGATTTGAAGGAGAAAGTCTGAGCAAAGAGTTCTGCACAGCTACAGAGACATCACAACAGGAAATAGGAGGGAAAAAGGATGATGAAGTATTCACGTTAGAAAGGTATTTGACAAAGTGCCAGAAGGACTGGAAAGAATTTGTGTCGGAGAGTTCAATGCATTTAGTACAGATTAAATTATTTTCCCAGAGTGAAGAACAGATTTAACATGATTCTGGCCAGAAACATTGAAAAGATGATTTTCAAAGTTCGATTGGTTCTGGTATCCTTTGTATGCCTTCTCCTTGTTGTGTACAAAAGATGAACAAGCCTGATTAAGCGAAATTTCTTGCATTAGTTACAGGATACAAGAAATGAAAAAAATGCAACCATGCGTGAGAGAACAACTTCCATAATGCACAGGGCACATTCAGATGGCTCCTGGCCATGGAAGCAGTAATCACTCCAGGGAAGATCAACTAAGTACAACCTGATTGCCTCCCATCAGCAGCTCCGAAGTCCTACAGCCCCCCTCATCCTGGAAGGGTCAGCAAGCCTTACTGCAGTGAAGGGATGGGTTACAGTGATAAGACTATAATCAGAGGAACACAACATAAAGAAAAAATAACAGTAAAGAGATAGATTAGTTGTATGAGAAGATTAAGAATGTTTGAACTCTCTCCAAGGTGACCAAAAATTTGGGTAAGGTGGTGTACAACATTCTCTAGGTCGTTAACTCCTGAAACTCGAGCCGAGCCGTTCTTGTATGCGCCCTTCCACCCCCTAAAAAGTAGGCCATATTCAACTAGTCATAGCTCAGGAACAACAGAACATGAAATATTAAATTATAGATCAAAATACCTGCCATTCCTTCATCTCTCAATTGCAAGTGTCCTCAGGTCTCTAGGTGGAGTTTGCGGAGGTAGGAGGTGATGAATGAAGGAAATCTGGGGAGTTATGGAAGGCTGTGCTTGTACGAGTAAGATCGGGTCAGTCATAGGCTACAGTACACACTTGCCTGTGCCAGACGGGAATTCCCTATACATACTCTCTCACAGCCCACCCTTGCTCCACTTGACCTTGGCACATCTCTCCACTGACCCCTGACATTGCCGAATGAATGAATCATCACTCCTTGTATGTGTCCAGCTCAGTATATTCACCCAATTTTTATGGCCTTTCCAGATCGGCACTGTGCATTATGCTGTGTGAGATGGGAAAGAGAAAAGAAATTCCATGGTTTATTAAATAGTACTCTCCAAGAAAGACTACTTTCAACTTCTTTGTGATTATGTTTTCTGTGTCGTGTAAGATCTGAGTTATCCGTGAAATAGTTTTCTTTTCTTACGCCTGTAGTTTCTTATTTTCTAAGACACTTGCTTGGCTAAGTTCTGACTGCACAGGAGGAACCACACAGCATAAGTAGGCTAATAGTTTGCTCTCACAACAAAATCTTTCTGCACTTTTGGGTGACTGTTATCGTATAATTCTTCACGTTAGTGTTGAGGCTGACCACTTCGAAAAACTGTCTCAAATGATTAACCCTCACACACCGGGCAATATTTAGGGCAGACATCACCTCACTACGTGCAATTTCTCAGAAGCTACTGAAAATTGCATGTTTTCAAACCTTATTATCTCAGAAAGAATAACACTTAGGGAAACGGATTAATGACTGTTTTACCCACCAACGCTTCCTCCTGCGAATGAAAGTATCCCCAGTCTGTAGGTCCATGCCTTAATGAGTAATGACGTGAGGAACATAAATTTTCGCCTAGAGACCGGCGTGAGAGCAGAACCTGTTCATGCATCTGCCCGCGGCGCCAACTATGGCTTTGCTCTCAGCATGATAGTTTACTCCACTACTAGATAAAGTAGACACTGTTGCATCCAAGGCATGCTTTATGCTTATGGAACTACCACTGAGATCTTTTCTAGTATTCTTGGAAAGAGTCTTGGTAGGGGCAGATGAAACAAGAGTCCACGTAAGGTGGGAAGAGATTCGGATGAGAGTTGTAAGAAAATATCGTCCTTCACCTGGCAGAGTCACAAAGACGACTGAGGTATGCTTGCCTCGGGTGCTAGGAGGCTATCCCCACATTTTGGCAACGAGGTCAATTGGCGGCCACTTCGAAATGTGCGGCCACTTCGAAATGTGGTGTGAAAACACTTGCAGTTATGGCCATCCCCTAGCGCCCCCGATCCAACAATTTCACATCCGATGTAACTGTAACCCGGCGCTTATGGGTTAATATATATTTGTTATGAAAGGTGGAGGTATTAATTTTTGTGTATAGCTCTTACATACCTTAAATTATGTGATTTTCTTTTGATAATATTCCATCGCAAATCATCGCTCGTCATAACGTAAATTCAGTGATTTCAGTGTCCACAAGAAATTTATCCAATGCCTGGTGTTTTGAATGACCGTGATGATTATCTCCTTCATGATGAAATTTTCTTCCAACACCAATAAAATCGCGTGTTATTAGCTAGAATGTAAGTTGAATACAAATCATGGTGGTGATAGGGTTAAGTTGTTGTAGTCATATTTTCTCGCCATTTTTTACTCCACACTTTCGGCATCTGTATTTATTGTATTAAAATTATATTTTGTACTTTCAGGTGATTGAGATCATTGGATTTTTCATCCTGGTGCTGAGGTTGAGCACTTTCAAAACTACATCGAATGATTAATGTATATTTGCAATTATAACTGAGGGTATTAATTTTTGTGTACAGTTCGTACATACCTTGAAATTAGTTATTTTTCTTCTATAATATTCAAAATTCGTCGCTCTCTATAACAACCATCATATCCATCAATACGAAGTGCACATGCTTATATGCGGAGCCAACCTTTGACATGGACATCAGCCCGGATCAGAGCTTGTTACACTTATTGGCACTTGTATTGTGAATTCACTTTCACTATATCATGCGAACGTTTCCTTGTACTTATTCTCTTATTCTAAAGTATTATGTAGTAAAGTCACTTACTTGGCTAAGTGTTTACCGTGCTAGAGGAACAGCATAGAATATTTTCTAGTTTATTATCACAAGAACCGCTCGCACAAGTTCACCTGCAAAGTAACCTGAGGTCATTTTCTTATACCTGCACTTTTCCTTATATTCTAAAGTCGTATGTGGTAAAATGGCTATGTACACTATATATAGTTTCCCATCTGCCAGTGCCTGGCACCTCACATCAGTGTGGTAATTACAGAAGCACTCAGTGCACATTGCCACCTTGTGCTCAGTGCACTCGTAACAAATTTCCATGCAAACTTACTGCTGTCACTTACTGTTCTGGCAGACACGGCACCGCCTGTACAGTTCTTTCCTGCAGTCGTGTACCTCAGGTTCACCATGCAGTGACAGGAATGATAGTCTGCCTGGGTGACCCTGTCAGGCATTACAGCAGCTATCTCAACACGTTCATACACTGCAAGCAGCTGATTCACGGGTTCTTTCTCAAACTCTCATAGAAAACGACCTGTCCCAATAACATGCCCGAACAGCATGAATGCATTCAGCACAGTGATATCAGGAACGTATAGGAACGCTTACTTGTACCGCTTGTAGCACTTCCTGAGACAGTTTATGACACCAGTCTGAGTATCAGACATATTGATGAGCCGTAGTTTTATGCTGTAATCATTGACTACCTGAGGCTTGATCACTGTCCATGGTCTTGTGGTTCTGCGTCCTAGTGGCCTAAATCTCACTCATGTGAACTGTGTTACCCTTGCTCTTGTCATGCCACTGGATGGCCAACATGTTACCACGTCTCTTGGTGAGTAAAGCCCCCTTCTCGGTCTTGGCAGGGAAAGCAGGATTGTGCCTCCTATTGGGCCTGACAGTGAAGCAGGCTTCTGTCCCATATCCAAGGAAAAACTTCGTCAGTACCAGGGACGTGTAAGTTTTTGGTGAAGAGAATATGGTAAGCTCCAAAGTCCTTGTCTATTAGCATTATCATAATGGTACCTGAGATGTGGTGTCGGTCGTCACGGGGATATTCATATCTGATGATCAATACACCATCAAGTCCAGCACATATTCTGTCTTGGAGTCACAAATGACAAAGAAACTGATGCCAAAATATTGACGTTTCGATGATATGTAGTGGATAAAGGTCATTTGTCCCCAGAACAAAAAAAGCAACTCATTCACCACAGTTTTCTGAACGGTCGGACAATCCTGGTGAAAGATTCCTTTTAGCATCTTCAGAATTTCACAAGTTTAGGTGCAGGTCCCAGGATGAGGAAAAAGTGGAGAAAATGTAGTATGGCAAGGTACTTGTCCAATGCCATGAACTTCCCAAAGACAAGTGTGGCTGTGAAATTATCCATGATTAAATAGTTCTGTAAGGCATGCATTTTATGTTTGCAATGTTTTTATGATCAGCTACACTTATAATTCACCGACATCCACAGGATACCATTCCCTCATGTTCAACCTGTCAGAGAAGGGGAGACTGAACTAGTGTAAGGAGATGTCCTGGTGATAGCTGATCTTGTGCACCAGGTGTTTCATCAAGAACAATGAAAAAATAATGCCGTGAAAATATCCACGGTGCACAGATTGGCTGTCCCTGGTAAATCTGCCTGAACCCTTGCCTGAGAATTATTTAAGGTAGTTGCTGTAGGACCAAACCTTTCCCCTTCCCCCTACACAAAAGTCTCCATTGGCTCTACTCATGGTCTGCAGAAACTGAGGTGATGGGCGTGTGCACCACGTACACCTCACCCAATTGAATGGCCAGCACGCCCACGTGCATGGCCTTTAGAACAGTGGAGAGGGGAGGGGGAATAAGAGGACTCAGATAGTGATAACTCATCAGGTGGCGATGCCTAGGAAGTGCTTGGACGTGATGCTTCCATCTATGGCTGCCCATGTTGCCACCCCTGTGGTGGTTAACTCCTAAATACCGAAGCACGTCAATGTATGTGTTGACCACCTTAGCCCTCTCAGCCGAATCACATTAATAAAGCGCGCCTTGTAAAAAACTGCCTGCACATTGCTCCACCCTGATTGTGACGTATATCCCTTCAAGCCAATGAGAACTAACCCCTCTGGCCTCAGGTTGGGTGATCCGGCCACTCTGGGGGCAGCGAGGGTCACCCCCCCCTCTCGGCCCACCCATTGCCCAAATGATTCTTCATCTGTCACGTAATAGCCCTCTCTGAAGACCCTCCCACCCCTCTGTACGCTCCAATAGGACATTGTTAATTGAAGTTTACCCCTCCCCCAACAACGAGGCCCATTCCATCCCCCTCCAGCCCCCCTACCTTGTATACCCCTACCTACCCTACCCCCTCCCTCCCTTTCGGCCCCATACTACCCTCCTATCCCCAATAAACCATCATGTGATAGCGAGCATGCAGCTTGGCTTGCTCTCCCCCCCCCACGCCTCCCCTCTCCCTTCCCCCACTCCCCCCACCCCCAACACATGTACACGTGCTTTATATGTATTGCCTCGATGTTTTTTTTTTTCCTGTGCCTTCTCGTACCTGAACATGATAAATGCTTCTCTGTATACTCTTCTATACATGCAAACACGTGCAATCACAGGCATCTGAGCCCCAACCCCCCCACCACCACCCAGCCCCCCTACCACCACCACCCCTCCACCTCGATACATCTATTACTCCCCATATGTGAATTATCTCCCCATACCTGCAAACACACCTGCTTGCATGGTTGATATGCTAAATCAGAAAGATTTTGTTTGTTTCAACTAGCCAAATTGGTTGTTACCATAAATGATCTCCCAAGGTTCAATGTACTCATTATGGGTCGTCTCCCCAATCGAATTTTATCTCCCCACACGTACATACACATCTGTTTTCATAGTAGTTGCTCAAGAACAAACTAAAGTGCTCTACTTTGATGAGAAAAGATGGTTTTATCTAACCTCCATACCCACAAACCTTCTTTCCACAGGGTACTTTATCTCCCCAAAAGCAAGTAATCTCCCCACACCCCCAAAAGCCTGTTCTCGAGCTTGGTGTGACATATGATATTGCAATGACCTATTTCAGTAAAAGAAATAGTTATCAAAACTATGGGGCTTTCGAAAATTAGGGGGGTAACTATTTTTTTTTTTTTCAACTTTGACCCTCCCTTTCCTTGGGGGAAGCAGCCTAGGTATATAGATATAGATAGATAGATTGACCCTCGATTGTGCGGTAACCATTAAGCCCAGGGGGGGCGTCGATTGTTCTGTCAGATGTGTAAATTCTTCCCCTTTTTGCAAAACATATTGATTTTCCCCTTGGTGAAAGTCGAAAAAACACCCCTGAATAGCAGCTCCAGTTGCAGACGAGCCAGATCGAATTGCAGTATTTAGGGGTGAAGACGCAGATAAAGGGCCAAGTTGTGTGGGCATCCCTCGTGAAGTATCAGGCTGTGGCAATGTGGGTGGTGGAGGCAAGGAGCTTTTGAACTGTTCTCACGTGGGAGGCTGGGCTGCCACATTGGAACATTATTTCTGCACATTACATACGACCACCTAATCCTCAGCATCAGAGTCTGACATCTCAGAGGATTTTCATGGAGTGTTGAAAGATAGGGCATGTCATCAGGCACTGGGGAGTCATCAGCAGGCACTAGGGGATCGTCAGAATCAGTATCAGGTGGTGACATGGAGGCACAGGGTGATGGCTGGGGCACGCCACTCTGCACATGATGACTCCTGCTCTCAGATGTCGTCCCGCCAATTGATAATAATGATAATGTCTTTTCTCACATCCTGGTAATCGCACTGTAACTCAGTGCTTACCCTGGAGAGTGGGAGGCTTAGTAGGGGTGGAGTTGGCAGGTATAGGGCAGCTAATCACGGCGGGGAGCAAACTGGACAACATGAAATCTCATCCTAGTTTTCACTATTGTGGCACGTCGAAAATTAGCCTAGGCAGTAGACTTTGCCATTGTATTATTTTAATATTACTCTTATATTTTACATGTACAATTTCATAACTACAATAACTACATTATCCCAATTATGTAACCTTCACAATATTATGTATTTCACTTACAAATTGCTCCCTACGTGTCAGCAAGTGGGTTGGTGGAGGGTTAGTGCCCCTTCCTGTAAAACAACTAACTCAAAGTCAAATGGCCACCCCTCACGGGATTATGGCGTCTGGCAATAGATAAATATATTTTTCCTTTCCCCATGATTTAGGTTACTTGATAACCTAAATCATGGGGAAAGGAAAAATATATTTAGGGTGGCAGGTCAGGTGAAGAGGGATAATCGGGATATCATAGGTGAGCAGTGTGTGAAGAATGATGAAGGAAGGGTAGTGGTGAACAGTGAGGATATAAAAGATGCATGGAGAGAGCATTATAACCGGTTGTTGAATGAGGAGTTTGACTGGGACAGGGAAGGTTTGGAGCCAGCAGATCCAGTGTCTGGCCCTTGGCCTTTGATTGATACTGCTACTGTGAGTGAGGCAATAGGCAGGATGAGGGTGGGGAAGGCAGCAGGTGTGTCTGGGTTGACTGCCGAAATGTTGAAGGCCTCAGGCGATATAGGGGTGAGTTTAGTCACTGACCTGATAAATAGGATTATTTATGAGTGTGTTGTCCCAGATGATTGGCTGAAGAGTGTAATTGTAAATGTGTATAAAGGGAAGGGTGATGCCCTGGAAAGAGGGAATTATAGAGGTATAAAGCTTTTAGATCAGATAATGAAGGTAATGGAGAGAGTTTTAGAAGGTATGATTAGAGAAAGAGTGAATATTGATGAGATGCAGTTTGGGTTTAGGCCAGGTAGGGGGACCACTGATGCCATATTCATTGTTCGACAGCTTCAGGAAAAATATATTGGTAGGAGAAGGGATCTTTATTTTGTTTTTGTTGATTTGGAAAAGGCCTTTGACAGAGTCCCTAGAGAGGTGGTGAAGTGGGCAATGAGAAAGCTTGGCTTGGAGGAGTGGCTGGTTAGGGTGGTTATGGCCATGTATGTGGGTGCTCACACCCAGGTGAGAGTGAATGGAGATTTGAGTGATGAGTTTTCCGTGAATGTTGGTGTGCATCAGGGGTCAGTCTTGAGTCCCATGTTGTTTATCATGGTACTTGAAGCCCTTTCACGTGACTTTAGAAACGGACTCCCGTGGGAGTTGTTGTATGCTGATGATTTGGTGTTGATTGCAGAGAATGAAAGGGAGGCAGAGGAAAGGTTTAGGAAGTGGAGAGATGGTATGGGGCAAAAGGGTTTAAGGGTAAATGCAGATAAAACAAAAGTGATGATATCTAGGGTTGGTGGCGGTACTGTCAAAGACGAGGGAAAGTGGCCATGTGCAGTTTGCCACAAGGGCGTGGGAAGTAATTCCATCTTGTGCGGTGTGTGTGATAAATGGGTGCATAAGAGATGTAGTGGTATCAGAGGTAGACTGCGAGATAATGCTGATTTTATGTGTACGGCGTGCCGGGGTGAGCAGGTGGAGATCGTCAGACGTGAAAGAATTGAACTTGCTGGTGAATCTCTTGAGTGTGTGGAAGAGTTTTGTTATTTAGGAGACATGTTGTGTGCTGGAGGTGGGGCTGGAGCTAGCTCTGTGGCTAGGGTGAGAAGTGGTTGGAAGAAGTTCAGGGAGCTCTTGCCTCTCCTGACATTGAGGGGGCTCTCCCTACGTGCTAAGGGGTCTTTGTATGCAGCGTGTGTTAGGAGTGTAATGCTGTATGGCAGTGAGACCTGGGCAGTGAAGGAGGAAGACATTCGCCGGCTCAGACGTACAGAAATGACAATGATTAGGTGGATGTGCAGTGCGTCCCTGCGTCCAAGGCCTGGAGGGGCTGGGTTTACAATGGAAGAGTTGAGAGGTAGGATGGGACTGGAGTGTATTGGTGTTGTGATGAGGAGAGGTAGATTGAGGTGGTTTGGACATGTGGAGAGGATGGGGGATGATAGTTGGGTGAGGAAGGTGAGAAGTGTTAATATTGGGGGTGGGGTTATGAGGGGTAGACCGAGAAAGACATGGGACGAGGTCATTAAGTGTGACCTTAGGGTTAAGGGACTGAACAGGGAGGCTGCAATGGATCGTGCAGCATGGAGAGCCGCCATTAGGTGACCAAGGCCGACACATGCAAGCATGTTGGAGCCTTTAAAAACGAAAACGATAGACTTACAAACTGACTGTAATGTGTATCTAGTATCCATTAATATGTTATGACTATTTACTGTCGATGGTACGCCAGTTTCGCATGACCAAGCGATATGTAGGCATAATAATTATAACACAATACTATATGTAACTACTGTATATAGCTATGGGTAACAATATGTAGAACAGGTACTTATGTCTGAGTCCTCCAGGAAGAGTTAAAGAACACATCCCTGTGCCTAGATGAACCAGGAATGTCATTTCACACAATGTATATCCACAACCCTTGTTGTCCCAGACCATCAAGAATTCTTAGCCATATGATGTATCTCAAACTTCCTCGTAGGCCAGATGCACAAGAATTTCATGACGTATCCAAACTCGTGGAGTAACCAGCCCTAGCCAGTTAGTCCACGTGATAGGAAATTTACCATACACATCCTCCCCATGCTCTACTGTCGGAGATATTCCCTTCAGATCAGAAGGGGGATTAGAGAGAGAAAGGGGAGAGAAGGCCGGTGAGAAGGTCCAACGTTAGTATCACGCTCCACTAAACTGTAGCTCATCTTTTTTATAATTTTGTGCAATAAACTTTGTAACCCGAGAGTGCTGTAATTCACCTCATTGACACTACGTTTCATTACTTAATTCTGGCTGAGCTTAACGATCCATAATCAAGTGCCCTATCTCACTACAAGTACCTAAAACTACGCTATCAATATTGGTGGCCAGATAACCTTCTCTGTATAATTACACCCCTCGGCTATATCTACTTAAAAACATGCCTTTGGAGAAGAGTTGCCTTTCTCCAGCAACAGCTCAGTCTTGAAGGGAAAAGCAAGCACGGAAGCCCCAGACTATGGAGTCATTCCGATCAAGACCCCATACCAGAGAGCACATTGCTGCATCAAGGGACAATGAAACCCCCAAGGAGAGGGTGGCACGGAATTCTCTCAACCAGGCCAAGAAGGCAGCAACAAGAGCAGCTGAAACAGAGAATCAGTCCATGAGGAGGACGAGGGACTGGAAAAGCTGGGCTGCTGCCAGGCCCACTGAAACTGAGGATCAAACGAACATGAGGGTGAGTCTGCAGATCACACTGCTGATGGGAGGGAGAGGAATAGGGAGAGCATGGTTGCAACTCGGCAGTTCGAAGCTCCACAGCAGTGAAGAGGCCCAACGATCAACTGGGGCAAGTCAGTGTTCAGGTACAATCGAACAGTTGAATACGAGGCTGACCCACTTGTAGATGCAGGGTCTATGTCAAAAGTCTGGAATGCCTGTGGTGCCAAGAAGTTTCCTTGGGAAGAACCAGGTATGTTCTGCTCTGGGGGCAAAGCTGCTCTGCCTCCCATTGCAGCTCCCCCTGATTGACTGAATCAGCTTCTGCCGGGTGATACCCCAGACTCTACAACATCCACAACTATAATTCAGCCTTTCAAATGGGATCCTTTAGAGCTGACAAGTAGGTGGTCGAGGTAACATACATGCCCACGTTCAAGGTCCAGGGCCAAGTTTACCACTTGATGGGTAGTCTTGAGCCCCCACCTAATAAGGAGCCCAAGTTCCTCTAGAGATACTTGGTGGGAGACCATGAGAGGGAGAGCAACCTAAGGTGCTAGGTGGCTCTGGGCCCACGGCCGGACATTGTGCAGGCCCTGCAAGAAATGCTTCATCGGCACAATGACCTGGTTCGGTCCTTTATCACTGCTATGGAAGGGGACCCCACTGATGAGTACAAGATTGCTATTTGTGCTGATAAATGACCAGCAGGTCAGCATGATCATTGTTTCAATGCTCCCACTGCAGAGGAGATCGCTGTGCCCATGGCTGGGGAGCCTCATGAGGAATGGGGCATCATCTTGCAGAGGAAGGACAACCATCTGCAATGGATTTTGGAGACTCATAGGTCCTATGATGCCCTGCAGTACTCAGTCATTCTGTGGCACAGCCAGGAAGGCTACCACTTCATGCATGATGGACAGCCCAACCCCATCAATAAAGTGTCAGCAAATGATTTCTATGCCTTCCATTTCATAACCCATGAGGGCTCATTTAACCACCTACTTCATTGCAAGTAGCTCTTCCATTAGTATCTGGTCGACATGTAGCAAAGACTGAGAATGAACGTCTGCTGTACTTGCACCAGAATCAAAAGTCCCTAGAAGCAGAGCCGTATGCTCACCTCAGGGATCCCGTGGAGAATGACAGCTATGTGAAGAACCTTGGACAGCTGGACATCCTTCCCTCGAACGTCTCTGATGGTCCCTGCTACATACATGAGCGGATGCAAGATGCCATTACCTATGTTCAAAAATACAGTCAACCCAGCCTGTTTATCACCTTCATGTGCAATCCAAAGAAGGAGTAGATCACCCGGGAGCTCTTGCCTGTCCATGTGGCCCGCAATTAGCACAACCTCATTGCCAAGGTGTTCAGACAGGTCATCATGCTACTGGCCTTCATCACCAAGGGTATGGCCTTTGGCGACACGACATGCCACATGTATACCATCGAGTGGCAGAAGCAAGGTCTTTCCCATGCCCACATCTTGGTATGGTTGGCAGTGTGCATCCATGCAAACAAAATCAGTGACGTATCAGTGCTGAGTTGGCCAATCTCCATTCAGAACCCAGTCTCTTTGAGGTCGTTTGCATGTACTGTAGATGGTGCATGGCCCCTGCAAGGGAGTCAACCACAGAAGTCCATGCATGGAGAACAACATCTGTACCAAGGGCTACCCAAACCTAGTTCCTTGCTCACATGCCAACGGGTGATGATGGGTACCCCCTGTACCATGGATGAAAGCCAGGTGAGGCTGGCTTCACAGCAACGATACAAATGCAAATCATTGATGCCAATGGTCAAGCAGCTAGATGCGAGTGGAAGTTAACAATAGGTAAAATGTCCCCTACTGCCTGCTGCTCTCCAAGACTTTCAAGGTTGACATCAACATCGAATTCTGAAATTCAGTCAAGCCAACAAAGTACATCTGCAAGGGATTGGGCATGACCATCTTCTGCCTCCGAGATGTCAACCGAAATTACGAGATCAGCTGCTTCCATATGGCCTGCTACATCAGCAGCAGTGAGGCTGCCTGGCTCATCTTCGACTTCCCCATCCATGAACAACACCCGTCTGTGGTTCACTTGACTGTCCACCTGGGGAAAGGGCAGAGGGTCTACTTCACGCCAGAGAATGTCCAGCAGCAACTGGAGAGGCTCCTCCCAACAACGCTCATGGCATTCTTTAAATTCTGTCATCAGGATGATTTGCCAAATCCCTCTTATTCAATCAGGTGCCACTGTACAATACGTGGGATAAGGTTAGGAAGCAGTGGAAGCGTAGAGCCATTGAAGCCAGTGTCAAAGGCCATCCTGGCATTAAGAATTGTCCGATGCCCTGGGCCATGTGTACACTGGTCACCCCCAAAACTTTGACTGCGTCCTTCTGAGACTGGTGCTGCACACAGTATGTAGCCCAACATCTTTTGACGCACTTAAAACAGTGGATGGTCAGGTCTGCCCTACGTTTTGCAAAGGATGCCACAAGAGAGGCCTTTTCCAGGATGACGAACAATGGAATGTGACACTGAGTGAAGCTGCCATGTTAAGATCCCCTGCTCAACTGCTGCGAGATCTCTTCTCCATAATGCTCCAGACCTGCGATATCTCCAGTCTGATGCAGCTATGGGAGAGCCACAAGGAAAGCATGAGTGAGGATTTCTTCTTCCAGTCATGATGACAGACACCGACTGCAGAAATCAATAATGACTTTGCTAATGAGGCTCTCATTCGCACTGAGGACAAAGTGTTGCTAGTGGGTGGCAGGCCTCTCAGTGCCTTTGACTTGCCCTCACTAGTTGGAGGCAGTCAGCAAGCACTGGCTTGGGAAGTGCTCAGCAAGACAGTATACAATGTTGATGATTTTCAGCACTTAACTGAAGAGAATGAGCCCAAGCTGGTGCCTGATTAACACGACTCTTACTGGACAGTGCAGAGCTCTTTGCAATGGAAGAAGAATGAGCTTATCTTCCATGATGCCCCTGGAAGGACAGGAAAGGCTTTTTTCACAGATCTGCTACTGGCCAAATTATGCCAAAGGAGAATGATCACATTTCCAGTTGCCTCCTCAGGGATAGCAGCCACACTTCTGAATGGGAGCAAAACAGCCCACTCCATGTTCAAGTTGCCACTGAATCTGAGAAGGGAGAAGACTCTGTTGTGCAACATTTCCAAGAATTCAGCCATGGTTGCAGTATTATGCTGAACTCAGATGATTGCCTGGGATGAGTGCACAAGGTTGCACAAAACAGCTTATGAGGCTGTAGGCGGACCTTGAGGGACATCTGGGGCTAGGACAAACCTACAGGTGGGATTACTGAGCCTCTTGCCAGTGACTTCAGACAGACACTCCCCATTTACCGAGGGGCACAAAGGCTGATGAGCTGAAAGCATGCCTCAAAGCATCATATCTGTGGCAGCATGTGACGATGCTGCAGCTGACATCAAACATGAGAGTGCATGTGCAGGGAGATCAGTCAGCTAACAAATTTTCAAACAAGCTGCCTGCAATTGGTAACGGGATGATTAGACCCAATCCTCAACATGGTTTTCATATTCTTCCCTGTGGAAACATGCTTTCGTCCACTGTTAAACTCCGGGCAAAAGTGTTTCCCAACCTCTCCATCCATTACAAGAATCACATGTGACTGTGTGAGTGAGCCATCTTGACACCCAAGAATGATGCAGTGGACAAGCTCAATGATGTGCTTCTTCAAGAACTACCAGGAACAGCTCAGTCTTATCGATCCATTAACACAGATCCAGACACTGACCACGCTGTGAACTACCCAGTGGAGTTTCTTATCTCAATGGAGTCTCCAAAAGTTTCATCTCACAAGCTGGTGATAAAAGAAGGCTGCCCCATCATGCTGCTCCGGAGCTTCGACCAGCAAAACTATGGAATGGAACCCGGCTGATTGTGAAGAAGATAATGCCACATGTGATAAAGGCCAGTGTCATCACTAGCAGCTTCAAGGGACAGGATCTCATCATTCTCCAAATCCCCATCATCCCATCTGACATCCCTTTCGAGTTCAAGCGTCTACATTGCCAGAAAAACTGAGCTTTTCTACGAGCATCAAGAAGGCTCAAGGCCTGTCTCTGAAAGTAGTGGGCCTCAACCTTCAGCCTCCTTGCTTGCTATGTCGGATGCTTCCGTGTGGGAATGGAAAGCACTTTAACATCTGTCCCCACAGACTGGATTGTCAGAGTATACTGTGTACCCAGAAGCCCTCACAAACTGATCTATTTCCACGTATGTGTATAGTCAGAATCTCTTTTGATCTACTAGAAATCCAGTGTGATTGTATTCTCAGACACTTTTTTCCTTCTTTTATTTTATGTACTGTTTCTACTGTCCCTTGCAAAGTCCCGGGCAACGCCGGGTGGGTCGGCAAGTCCACACACATTTCCCTGAACGAAAATGATGTTCTTGAGAGAAAATACAGAAATCTGAAGCATAAAATGGAAGGATAAGGGCAGGCTAATAATAAATATCATACCTACAGGCTCTGTAGATTTTGTAACTGACAGCTGACTTACTTGTGTATAATAACAACTCATATCTGAGGAAATGTTAACTGTAACTGAGGAAACGACAAATGACAAACTCAGTATTTGATTTATACTTAGGCTGCAGAGGCACTGTTGTAACCTACATCACAGTTGCGGCAAATATTGAGGAAATAGGGTGCTTTCATTATCAGTTTTGACCCACTAATACCCAGCCAACAGGAATTAATTTTAGTCAAAGTTCAGTCTTTCCACTAATCTTTGAAATAAACTGGACGCCTGTAGGCAGTCCTGGGACGGAGGTACAGCGAGTTGAAGACAAGGTGTTTTTTGCAGTGGCGAGTGCGAGGTGCCCAGGTGGCCATGAATTGGTGTTGCAAGCTGTCACCATACCACATGAGCGAAAGAAGTCTGGGAGGTGACTTCCGTGCTTGATAACACCAAAAATGAATTTATTCACTAATTTTCAATGACAGAGATACTTGTATCACTGCACTGTGGCTATGGATGTAACCAACAAGGGCAAAATCAGAAGAGCAACACTTAGCGCTACACATACGCTACTACAGGAGTGTAACAGTATTTGTGATGATAATTGTTTCATTTTTTATTGATACTGACTTTTAACTAAATATGTCGCTGATTGTTATCATTGGGTACTACTTGATTAAGTGTAAGCCTGGAAGTATAGCGAGAAAACTGTGGCACCAGTCAAACAGGTTGGTACTTTTGAATTGGATGGCATGCTGGTTACAGGGAGAGCTGGAGCCCCTGTTTCACCAGCCCACAGGACCTGTTCCTAACCATCTCCCTTTGCTGAACATTTTCAGTGTTTTCATTAACACAGAGAGTAGGCCACCATACTCTCATAATACCCCTACCTTCAACTGTCTACATCACACTACATGCACATTAGATATCACACCTACTTCCATCCTCTCTTAGCAATGGTTCCTGCATTAATATCAGCACATTCGATGATATTCCGGATTACCACCACCAGCAGGGTATGGCTGGCAGCACAGGGTCCTCCTGGTCGCAATCAAGCAACTGTGCTGAGAGTGGTTGCTGTAAACACTTCATGCTCGTCAGCAGAGAAGCACAGATTCGGCCTTATACTTCACAAATATCCGTGGTCTTAATACCAGGCTGAATTCCACTCACTTTTTCCTCCAGTCAATACCCCCTCTAGCTGTGTTCCTCACAGAACCCCAATTCTCTCCATCTACCGACATATCACCATTTTGTTTTCCTGGTTACCATCTCCTCACAAAATTTCATAACATGGGGGCACCTGCTGTTATATCAAATATGAATTTGCAGTTGACACTGTTTTAAACTTCACTTCAACTAATTTTGATTATTCACTATATAAACTATATTATCTGAATATTACAATATATGAATGTGTAGTTTATCACACCCCCATTGCTTCAGAACCCAGTGTAGGCTTATTTGACTCCATATCCACACAGTTGAGTAACCTTAACTTCATCCTTAGCACTGAAAATGCCGTTTTGGTGATTTTAATGTTCATAATGTTGAAAGGTCATTGCATTTTGCCAAGAACGATGATACTGCTCTAGAATGCTAGCTGTTTACAGAATCGTTTAATCTCACGCAATTGTTAAAGCAGCCAACTAGAATACCAGTTACTTCTGACCATAATGCCCAACACTTGGACCTATTTCTGACAAATAATCCAAGTCAGTACAGGATAGAACTACTTTCACCACTTGGATCCTTCGACCACAATCTCACCAAAGCCTCATTAGTCAGTTCCCCCAAACCTTTCCGTTCTGAACCTGTCAGAGTGACCAGATGGCTGTTTGACAGGGCAGACTGGGATGCATATAGAAATTATCTTGCTGATATAACATGGCAGTCTTTCTTCTCCACTGACATCAGTTGCACCCAGTTCCACATTAATGACTCAGTACAAGCTGGTATGGAAATGTTCATACCCAGTCAACAGTTCACTAAAAGAATGGACACCCCAAAATGGTTTGACACCAGTTGTGCCAAAGCAACGACCCAGAAGTCCTTAGCATACCGGTATAACTCCTACTTAAAATTTAAAAAAATCTGACTCCCTTAGCCAGTTTAAAGTTGCAAAAAACCATGCAAAAGCAGTAATTAATCTCTCTGAGTCAAACTTTCTTCATAACCAAGCATCGAAACTATTAAACAAAATTAATGACAGTAGAATATTCTGGTCAAATCTCAGTTCTTTGGATAATAACTTCAACAATTCATCAACCATTCCACCACTAAAATCTTCAGATGGTAACACTTTAAATGACGTGGTCATACGAACATCCTTGCCAGTATATTTGCCAGAAATTCTACCGTAGAGGAAGTCAACCAGAACGTTCTTGTGCTAGAACTTGACCCTCCCGAAATTGTTGCACTTAGATACTGACTAGACACAAAATCCATCCTAAACAATTTACCAACGAAGAAAGCTTCAGGTCCAGATGAAATCCTCCAGCTGTTTGAGAAAAAAATTTCCCGAGAACTTGCTCCTGTTCTGGCTAAATAATTAAAACTATGTATACGTACTTCTACATTCCTTAGTTCATGGAAGGAAGCCAATATCCACCCAGTTCCGAAGAAACGAAGTTCATCTGACCCCTCTGATTACAGACCAATTGTTTTCACATCTTCTCTTGGTAAAGTATTTGAGACTGCAATTAATAAGCAAATAGTTAAAAATCTTGAATCCAACATCTTAATGTAATTAGTGATAGACAATATGATTTTCGCCTTGGAAGATCCACTGTTGATATACTCACTCTCCGGACTCATGCCATCCATCAGTCAATTGAGCAACATAGAAAAGCTCATGCTGTAGCCTTTGATTTTTCCAAAGACAGAGTCTTGCACTGTTCCGTGCTATCCAAATTCCTTGCTATGCCTTATCATCTTTTTTCCTCTGATTTCCTGATATCTCAGCGATAGAGAGATAAAAGGAGATTATTTATAATCCAATTTCCAATCGATTAATGCAGGTGTGTTTCGAGGATCAATTTTGGCTCCAACAGTATTCCTAATTCATATTAATGATATCAGTAACCAATAACTGCATCCATTTATATGCAGATGACTAAACACTTCACAGCTCATTCACATTTAAACACCCAAGCACGAAGTTTGATATCTTTAATTCACAACTCAGTACAGCAGTCTCCATTAATCAAGACTTATGTAAGATCACTGAATGGGGACAAAATAAGACTGTCTCATTTAATGCTAGGAAAACCAAATATATGTCTTATTAATAGACAGATATTGCCTGATTACCCATTCCTGCCCTGGAGGGCTAGGGGACGGATATTGTTTTCACGCAGTTTGTCTCTGTGTTTGTTTGTCTGTCTGTCTGTTAACAATACTACACAAAAACCACTGCTGTGATTTTAACTTTAAGTACAGGGATGATGGGGTATGACTTTCTGATAACCTGATTAAAATTTGGGCCAAATTGGCCCAAAGCACAGGCTGTAGGCTCCTCCCTCCCCCCAAAAAAGAAAAAATGTTTTTTCACCATAACTCCTTTCAAATTCGTCCTACCGACATGAAACCAAAACCTAAGGGTGCGTCTTTGGAATCTGCATCCTATAACATGCCTCATTACATCAGGGGGGTTACCCTTCAGTTAGCAGGAGGGAGGTCAGCACCAGGTGGGTCAGGTCAAATATTTCAAATGGGCATAAAATCGTCAATTTTCACCCAATTTACTGCAAATTTAATATGTGACATCTTTCACAAGATATGTCAGCACTAAAATGACCGCCGGGGACGGATTTGCTGTGCCCAGCACCGCATCTTGTACATGTGTTATCTTCAGTGCTACTAATATTCTAATCTTTATAAGTATTGAAATTCTCGGTGGTTCGATTTTGAGTGCCCTTAACAGGACCTCTCATGTTAGATCACTTGCTCAAACCTCTTCAAGGAAACTTGGATTATTGTACATAGTCTGTAATTTCTTCACTGACGAGCAGTTAGCTATAATCTAAGGGTCATGTGTGTCCTCAGCTGGAATCTTGCTCACCCTTGTGGAATGGATGTGGAGAGGTTTTACTAAAAAAAAAAAAGAAACACTAGACACAATTCAGAACAAAGCTGTTAGAATTATTAATAATCCTAGTATTACAAGTGAACTATTGTACGTCCCCTCCAAGTAAGAAGGAATGTTGTCTCCCTTGCATTTTTTTACAGATACGTTTATGACATATTGCTCAGGCGGAGTTGCATCCATTGTGCCACCTCTTCATGCCTTTCCCCGCGCTACACGGGCATCTGTTAGCGCTCAGGACTGGATTGTAACACTACCATATTGCAAAACTTCTGCCTATCAGGATTCTTTTATTCCCAGTACAGCATCTTTTTGGAACTTGCTTCCCCAGAGTGGTTTCCCCCAGACTTCTACCCACGGCTGTTCAGGTCCAACTGTTACAGATTTTTTTAATGAATGAAGGACACCTATAATCTGGTGTATGGATTATTTTTTTACTCATTTGCTTTTCCTTTCTCTGTTCTATTTACAAAATTAAAACATTATGATGCAGAGTTGCTACATTAAGAAAGATATGTAGTAATTTATTTCCTCGCTAAATTACTCGTTTATTACTCACTTTTCCACTACTTATTACTAATTAGACACTTGGGAATTAAGTTTCGGTCTCTTTCAGTATATAGCTTTGTTCTTATTCCAGTCCACAGTAACTTCGGTGCGAGCATCACCTTCTCCTTTGTGTAGATCACTACAGTGTCATTCTCCATTGTCTGTTTATTCATTTTTATAGTAATTTATATATTGTTATCATTATGTTATGCACTTCGTTGTCGGTCTCTTGTCAATGCTTGCTTTGCTCTTATAGTTAAAGCACTCGTCACCTTCACGTTGTGTAGCGCACTGTAGTGTCACTCACCATTGTATCTTTATTCACAATTAACAGATTTATAATTTATTTTCTTCCATATTTTCTGCTCCTTATCAGTACCTAGCTTTAGTCTGACAGGTATAACAGTTCACAATTACTTCATAGCGTACGTCACTTTCAGTCTTGTGTAGCTCACTGTAGTTTCATTCGCCAGTGTCTCATTCTCTATTATATTAATAATATTCATATTTTCTTACACATTAAATCAAAATATATATACACGTGCACAACAGGAAGAGGGAAGGCAGGCCTGGGTTGGGAGACTTAGGGCAGAATAGGGGGAGGCAGGACAGAGTTTGGGCAAGGCAGGACAGAGTAGGACGAGCAAGATAGGGCAAGGAAAGGCAGTGAAGGACAGAGGGAGGGAAGGCTAGAGAAAGGCAAAGCATTGCAGGAAAAGGCAGGATAACATAGGAAAAGTGAGGACAGGGTAGGGAGACGCAGGGTAGAATATGGGAAAACAGGGTGGAGAAGGGGGAGGCAAGGTAGAGTAGGGATAGGCGAGGTAGGGCAAGGATAGGTAGTGTAGGATAGAGAGAGGGAGGGAAGGAGGGTAAGGGAAAGCAAAGCTTGGCAGTGGAAGGCAGGTAAGGCGTGGTAGTAAGTGGCAAGGCATGCAAGCAATACACTTTCTGCTAAATATGCTTGCAAAGAAAGGAAGTTCCTCTGACCCCTCTAATTACAGACCAATAGCAGTCACATCTTCTCTTGGTAACGTATTTGAAATTTTACTTAATAAGCACATAGTTAAACATCTTGAATCCAACAACTTAATTAGCGTTAGACAATATGGCTTTTGCCACGAATGATTCACCATTGACATTGAGATACTTAACCTCCTGACTCATACCATCCATCAATCAATCGACCTACATGGAGAAGCTCATGCAGTTGCCCTTGATATTTCTAAAGCTTTCGACAGAGTATGGCACCGTTCCCTGCCGTTCAAACTCCCTTGCTATGGATAAACGTCTTTTGTTTCTCTGATTTCCTCATATCTCAGCGACAGAATAATAAAAGTATATTCCAATTTCCACTCAGTAAACACCGGCGTACCACAGGGATCAGTTCTGGCGCCAACCCTGTTCCTGGTTCATATTAATGACCTCTTATCTGTCACCCACAATCTCATCCATTCATAGGTAGATGACTCAATACTTCACAGTTCATTCACACTCAAACACCGATTTACAGAGTCTAATGTCTCTATCTCTCAACACAATACAGCCATCTCCATTAATCAAGACTTATCTACGATCAATGAATGGGGACAAAACAACCTTCTCTCATTTAATGCTAGTAAAACCAAATATATACAGTTTACTAATAGACAGATATTGCCAGATTCGTATATTACCTTCAGTGCTACTAATATTCCCATCTCCAATAGTACTGAAATTCTCGGTGTCTCACTTAACAATGCCCTCAGCTGGACGTCTGATGTCAGATCACTTGCTGAAACTGCCTCAAAGAAACCTGGATTATTGTACAGAGTCCATAACTTCTTCACTGACGAGCATTTAGCTATAATTTATATGAGTCATCTGTGCTCTCAGCTTGAATATTGCTCACCCTTTGGAATGGATGTGACGATGTTGCATTAAAACAACCAGACAAAATTCAGAACAAAACTGTTGGACTTATTAAAAACCATGATATTATAAATAAACTACTTCCTCTACAAGTAAAATGGAATGTTACCTCCCTTACATTATTTTACAGATATTTTTATGGCAAATGCTCAGATGAAATTGCGTCCGCTGTGTCACCTCTCCGTGCCTTCCCTCGTGCTACACGGGCATCTGGTAGCGCTCATGACTGGAATGTCACTCAGCCATATTGCAGAACTTCTGCCTCTCAGAATTCCTTTACTCGTATTCCCTGAACTGCATCTCTCTGGAACTGGCTTCCCCGGAGTTGTTTCCCTCCAAACTTCAACCTACAGCTGTTCAAGTCCAATTGTTACAGATATTTCATGAAAGGAGGAGGCCAGTAATCTGATGTATGGGTTTCTTTTTTTTTTTTATTCATTTGTTTTTCCTTCCTCTGTTCTGTTATGAAAAAAAACAAAAAAAAAACAAGGGTGTAATAATAATCGATGTGACAACACAATGTATGTGCTTTTTTCTAACATTTATTAGGCTACTAGTTCTACACCACCCAGTTTGTTAGAGTGAAACAGGGAAAGGGAGAATATGGTAGGGGAAGGCAGGGTACAGCCAGGAAGGCAAGACATGGCAGTGCAACACATACCACTCAACATGCCACGTTAGTATAATTGTAATCGAGGTCACAACACGTTTTCATTCTCTTTTTTTTTTTTTAATGTCTCATTAATGAATCACTGTTAACACTTTCTACCACAGTGCCACTTATATCTTACTGTGGTAGCATATTTATGCAGAAACTCAAGAGAAGGGAAAAAATGTAGCACATGACAGCACCAAAAGTAATTTATTCACGATTTTTCTACCAGCAGTTTTGAATGTAGTTCATGTTCTTTCTGTTTCAGTATGTATCTTTGGTCATATAACTTGTGCAAACCAGAATAGTTTCGTAGCGAACGTCACTTTCACTTTTACTCGTGTGCACCGCACTGCTGGGTAACTGGCTATTGTTACCAATAGGGTTGTTACACATATTTACAAAGCATTCGCGCGTTCTCAAAAAAGAAAGGCAAAGTTGGGTGTGGAAATTCAAGGCATAGCAGAGAAGAGCATGGTAGGGTAAGGAATGACAAAACATGGAAGAGAAAGGCAGGGTAAAGTAGAGAAAGGCATGGTAGGGTAGGGAAGGGCAGGGTAGGGTAGGGAGAAGCAGGGTTGGAAAAGGAAATGCAGGTACAGACAGGCAAAGCATGGTTGGGGAAGGCATTGTAGGGTGTGGAAAGACAAAGAAGTTTAGGGAAAGGCAAGGTAGAGTGGGGAGATGCAGGGTTATGCAGGTAGACGCGGGTAGGGCAAGGAGCCGCAAGGCAGGGTAAGGAGATGCAGGGATGGGAAGGTAAAGCCAAAAACACGGAAGGGAAAGACAGGGTAAGGTAGCAAAAGGGAGGTTAGGATATGGAGATGCAGGGTTGGGTAAGGAGATGCAGGCTGGGAAGGGCAAAGCATGGCATGGAAAGGCAGGGTAAGGTAGGGAAAGGCAGGGTAGAATAGGGATATGTAGGATCGGATAGGAAAATGCAGGTTAGGGTAGAGAAAGGCTGGGTAGAATGCAGAGTTGGGAAGGAAAAGCCAAGAGACATGACAGGGCAAGGCAAGGTAAGATAAGGAAAGGCAAGGTAAGATAAGGAAAGGCAGGGCAGAGTAGGGAAATTCGAGGTAGGGTAGAAAGGCAGGGAACGATGGGAAGATGTTGAGTTGGTTAAGGATATGCGGTAGAGAAATAGGTAGGGAAAGACAGACAAGGGTAAGAAAATGTAGAAAAGAGTAAGGAAAGGCAAAGTATGATAGGAAAAGGCAGGCAAGAGCATGGAAATGTAGAATAGGATAAGGAAAGGCAAAGTAGGATAGGAAAAGGGATGGTAGGATAAAAAAAAAGGTAGGGTAGGGAAGGGGAAGGCAAGGTAGAGTAGGGAGATTTTGAGCAGGGTAGCGTAGGGAAAGGCACAGTCGAGTAGGGAGATGCAGGGTTGGGTAAGGAGAGGGAGGGTGTGGTAAAGAAAACAAAGCATGACAGGAAAGGCATTGTAGGGTAGGGAAAAGCAAGACAGAGTACGGAGAGGCTGGATAATGAGCTTCAGATATAGCAGTTTTCTTCTCACTTCCACCTTACCCTCCACTTTGGCAGTGCTATTAGAGTTGTCACTAGATGTGTGATGCTACTCAGGCGGCTGGGCTTGCTTCCTGCCAGGTTGGGTGGTGGTGAAACTTTTTTTTTTTTTTTATAAGGTACTATCCTCATTCTATGAAGGCCAGTAAACGGCTAACTGATACAATACCACAAGCAGCTGGGAGGAATCCACGTGATCCACCTAGCATGAATAATCAAGAATTAGGAGAGAAAAATAATATGTGAAAAATATGAAAATTCCCATTGTCTTCTGGAGAGTCCGTGACAGTCACGCACACTGACCTAGAAGGTCTGTCGCAGTTTATGGGTTAGTGACGCATTAAGATAACACGTGGAAAACAATGCTATAGACACTGAAGGCATTGTTTAAGACAATGAAGGCTTTGTAATGAAGTACGTACAGAACAATATACAAAAATGGTAAACCACAGACTAAACAAATCATGATAAACAAAATATAGAGTGCAGTAAAAGCCACCAACTAAGAGGATGTGTGGAATGACAGTAATAAAAACAAAAAAGGTTATATGAGAATACCTTCAGAATTCAACTGACAAACTTATTAATGTTTAATTTGCTGCTGTATCTGTTGAATATTTCTCAGATAAAAAGTAGCCATGGCAAAGGTTAATTGCCAGCGACAGAAAACGTGAGATACTGCCAGATATCACTGAATTATCTCATTCCTTTAAGTAGCCTATCAGGAAAGATCCTGGAAAAGATCTTAGGCAGGTGTTTATGTGACTAGAATCTATTTAGTCTCCACGATATACAGTACAGCTTCATACCACAAGCAGTCATACTAAAGTTGTCACCCTGACGTATTTGTCAATTGCCCTAGATACTTGAAGGATTCAGCAACGTAGGTTGTCCTCAGGGACGTCACCTTCGTCTATGACACGATCTGGCGCAACGTAATGAAATATAATTTACTGCACCTTGTGCTAGCTGTTATAACAGAGATTCTGTGTAGGGACGTTCTTACTGAAAGGGTAGTACACATTTTTATATTCCAGAAAAAGAATGGCAGTATATTTACATGGTATTTCCCTTATTTTCAGAGCAGTGTGCTAGAGCTCCTGTGAGTAAGAGCCTCGGACAGCTAGTTTGTTATATACCATGATAATGATCTAATGGAAAATTCCAAAAGCTGCTTAATGATTCATAAGGTATGGATATGTATGGGAAGTTGATCTGTATATATATATATATATATATATATATATATATATATATATATATATATATATATATATATATATATATATATATATATATATATATATATATATATATATATATATATATATATATATATATATATATATATATATATATATATATATATATGGGGGGGGATATGCAGGTGAGCATGTATATATGCATATATGTGTGTATGTATGTTAACTAATTCACTGTCTAGTCATCTTTGAATGGCACTGTTGGCACACAAATGTGTATGGCGAAATCATACAAAACACGCTCAAATAATGGATCGATTTTTTTTCTTCTAAATATTTCAAAGTGGCACTGATTGAGTAGACTTTTTGTTTTCCAATACAAAGATGGAGAAATTTACCTTGAAAAAAATATTAATATTACAATAACACACTGAGCACAGGCTAGATAGACCAGTGTTTCTGAAACTGGTTTGCCTTGGAATTATTCTTATTTGATAATAGACTTCCGTAGTTATAATCAAAAGTGTGCCTTAAATACTTGATGTGCCTTGTGTGACAAAAACGTTTGAGAACCACTGAGCTAGACTGGCTACTGGCTAGCTTGCTAAAGAGTCTTCTGCTTCACCAACATGTAGACAATGTACAGGCAGCGGCAATCTCCTGTCCTGACTCATCTGCTGCTGCAGCAACAGGAAGTAACTTTTCCCTCCGCCTCCTTTAGCCTTGTATGCTGAACCTCATTTTTTTTTTATATGCGAGGAAGAAGAAACCAAAGGCCATGAGCCTACAGTAACAGTTCCCTCCAAGAGAAAAACAAAATACAATAGAGAGCCAAATTCAAGATCCGATCATTTTGAGATGCCTGGACACACTGCGTTTGAAAGACTGGAGATCATAGGCAGCAGGAAATACAGACAGAGGGAGACAGTTCCAGAGCTGACCTGTTGCATAAATGAAAGACTGGGAGTAACGGTTAACTCTTGCATTAGAGAGTTGGACAGAAAAGGGATGAGAGTTTGCTGCCAGACGGGTGCTACGCGCCCATCGAAGAGGTGGAGGAATGCAAGCAGACAGTTCAGAGGAGCAGTGACCATTAAAGTAGCGATAGAAAAGAGATAAAGATGCAACAGTGCGGCGAAGAGACAGAGGTTGAAGGGAGTCAGTAAGAGGAGGAGAGTTAATGAGACGAAAAGTCTGACTCCACCCTATTGAGAAGAGCTGTATGTGGGGAGCCTCCCCACACATGAGAGTTGTACTGCACACTGGGGCGGATAAAACCCCTGTATAGAGTCAACAATTGTGCAGGGGTAAAGAAGGAACGGAGTCGGCTTAGCACACCCAATCTCTTGGAAGCAGATTTTACAAGAGATGTAATATGATCTTTCCAAGATAAGATCCGAGTAAATGAAACCCCAAGCATGTTCAAGGATAATGCAGGACTAAGCTGAATATTATTAAACATTAGTGGGTATACCTGTGGAAGATTCTGTCGGGTTGATAGGTGTAAGAACTGAGTCATAGATGCATTAAAAACAACCATATTATTTTTACCCCAGTCAGCGATACGAGCCAAGTCAGACATTAGGTGTGCTATAGCCTCATCTCTTGTTTGTTGAAGTAACTGTTGAGATGGGCGTTGTGGGAACCGAATGGAAAGGTGAAGGGTGGAGTCATCAGCGTATGAGTGGATAGGGTTAGATGTACAGCTTAGAAGATCATTGATGAATAAAAGGAAGAGGGTTGGTGATAGGACAGAGCCCTGAGGAACACCACTGTTGATAGATCTAGGAGAAGAACGATGGCTGTCTACAACAGCGGCTATAGAACGACCAGAAAGGAAGCTAGTGATGAAGGCACAGATAGAAGGATAGAAACCGTGGGAGGGCAGTTTGGAAATTAAAGATTTATGCCAGACTCGACCGAAAGCCTTTGAGATGTCAAGAGCATTGGCAAAGCTTTCGCCAAAGTCCCGAAAGGAGGATGACCAGGAGTCTGAAAGGTAGGTGAGAAGATCGCCAGTGGAGCGTCCCTGACGGAACCCGTACTGACGATCAGAATGGAGGTTGTGATAGGAAAGATGCCCTAAAATTTTTCTATTGAGAATTAACTCGAAAACTTTTGAAATACAGGACGTTGAAGCAATTGGACGATAGTTGGAGGGTTGGGAGTGGTCACCCTTCTTTGGGACTGGCTGAATGAGAGCAAACTTCCAGCAAAGGCGAAAGAGTTTGCCTAGGCAGGGTGTAAGCACAGAAGCACAGTTCTTGAGAACATCAGGAGGGACCCCATCAGGCCCATATGCCTTGTTAGTACTGAGGCCAGTGATGGCAGAAAATACATCAGCTGAAGAAATTTTAATGTTAGCCATGAGGAAGTCAAAGGGGGGAAGTGATGGACGAACAGCACCGGAATTGTCTAAGGTGGAATTGGAGGAGAAAGTCTGTGCAAAGAGATCTGCTTTATCAGTAGAAGAAATAGCTACAGAACCATCAGAGTAGAAGAGAGGAGGGAAGGATGATGAGGTAAAGTTGTTAGAAAGGTTTTTGGCAAGGTGCCAGAAGGAGCGGGAAGAATTCGAGTTGGAGAGTTGAGAGCATTTAGTATGGATGAAATTATTTTTAGCAGAGCGAAGAACAGACTTAACACGATTCCGGGCAGAAACGTAAAGATGATGTGATTCAGGGGTGGGTTGGCTACGGTACCTTTTGTAGGCCCTCTCCTTGTTGTGGACAGCATTAGAACAAGCGTGATTAAACCAAGGCTTTCTTGCTTTAGTCAAAGGATATGAGAAAGGAATGTATGCTTCCATGCCCGAGAGAATAACCTCCGTAACGCGCAAGGCACACTCAGATGGCTCACGGCCATGGAAGCAATAATCATTCCAGGGAAAATCAAAGAAGTACTGCCTGAGGGCCTCCCAGTCCGCGGCTCCAAAATGCCACAGACAACGTTTCCCTGGAGGGTCCACAGGCCGTCCCGGAGTGATAGGACAGGTTAAGGTGATAAGGTTGTGATCGGAGGAGCCCAACGGAGAGAAAAGATTAACAGAGTAAGCAGAAGGATTAGTTGTGAGGAAGAGGTCAAGTATGCTGGAGCTCTCTCCAAGGCGGTCAGGGATACGGGTGTTGTACAAGCTGCTCTAGGTCATTAAGGATAGAAAAGATGTAGGCTTCTTCACCAGGTGGATCAGTGAAAGGAGAGGAGAGCCAAAGGAGGTGGTGAACATTGAAATCTCCTAGAATGGATATTTCAGAGAAAGGAGAAATTGATAGAATGTGTTCCGTCATAGAAGTAAGATAGTCAAAAATTTTTTGATAGTCAGTAGAATTAGGGGATAAGTAAACAGCACAGATATATTTAGTCAGAGAATGACAGGAAAGCCGAAGCCAGAGTGTAGAGAATTCAGAAGAATCGAGTTCAGGAACATGAGAGCAAGATAAGTTGTTGCGTATATATACGCAACAGCCACCTTTGGCTTTGAAATGAGTATAGAGAAAGTAGGAGGATACAGAAAAGGGTTTGCTGTCAGTTGCCTCAGACAGCTGAGTCTCAGTTAGAAAAAGAAGGTGAGGTTTAGAGGAGGAGAGGTGGTGCTCAACAGAGCAAAATTTAGAGGAAAGGCCGTGAATGTTGCAGAAATGAAGAAGAAGAGAGTCAGACAGTGGTTCCAGGCACCTCGAGTCATCACCGGGAGAGGGGCGGATGGTAGGGGCATTTATGGTCCCCCCCCCCGCGGGGACTCCGAGGCTTGGTGATGAGACGCCATTTTTTGAATTTTGGAAAAGGAAGTGTAGTGTGTACTGTGCTTGAAGTTTGGTGTAGATAGTTAGAGAAATTTGTACTGGAGAGCATGCTGGCCTACTCTCTGTGTAACTGAGACACTGAAAAAGTTCAGCAAAGGGGGATGGTCCCGAACTAGTCCTGAGGGCTGATGAAACGGGAGCTTCAGCACTCCCTGTCATCAGTTTTCCATCTACCTCGGGAGTACTGCCCTGCTCGACTGGAGCTACAGCCTTGGTCCCCTTTAATTTTGAAAAAGCTTCTTATATCCATAGCCTCATGTCTTGCTAGCTACCACTAGACGTCAACGAGCACTGTAACCTGTGCGCTCTGCACTCTCTCTCTCTCTCTCTCTCTCTCTCTCACACACACACACACACACACACACACACACACACACACACACACACACACACACACACACACACACACACACACACACACACACACACACGCATGCATGGGCTGCCACCACTGCGTGACTGATGGCTGACTGACCGTGAATACAAGATAGGAATGAGCGTGAACCGGACGGGAACAAACAGAATGTTTTCTGTACGAGTTCTATCATTTCTAGTGATAACATCAAGAATTAAAATTTTGTGTTGGCCTCAGCCGAGGCTATTCTTATAAACATAAAACATTTGGGTCTATAGACACAATACCCTGGGCTAACTATGCCAATGGTTGGCGAGCCAGAGTTTTGTGTTGGTCTCCTCTTTTTTGTTGTAGATCTTGGTGATTAGTATATGCATATGGAAATGGCATCACATACTTATCTAATGCCTGCTGTAGAAACCAGTGTACAGTCGACAGCAGAAGTTTGTCCCTATCAGCTACTGGCATTTTGACCTGGTAACATTAAGATAAAGTTGCATGGTGTTGTTTAAGTGGATAATTTTTCATATTTGTGAGCCTGAGATAAGTTATGACTCAATATAAGATAATATCAATGTACAACAGGTGGGATGATATTGACAAATGTGACGTTAGTTTCTGAATATTATTTAGTATGGGCTTGGACGAAAAGGATTATTTCTATTAATGTTGCCAGCAAATATTATATGAATAATTTAAAATCGTTTTGAGTACTAAGGTGGATGTTACAAAACAATATTTTTTATGGTTTATGCTTTAACGCCTTTTCGAAACAACGGATATCAACACCGCGGTTAAGGACCGTTGGATTATCATAGTATTTACGCCTTAGGTACCAGTAACTCGGAAGTAATTCTAATTTTGCTTCGAATTTCTGTGGACTTTTATGCATGGTCATGAAGAGAGCAGATTTATGTGCGTATGCTCTATTCTCTAGCTTCGTATGGCTGCCTCACTGGCATTAGTTTTTTCTTTCTTTTTTTTCACCCTTCTGGTTTGTGATAGGGTAGCTAGTACTCATCTGTTCTGATATACTGTACTAAGTTTACCTTTGCTTACTCACCCACGGAGGGTTCCCTCCCCCCACTGATCTCTCTGGGGCGTGAATAAACATGGTGGGGCCTCCCTAGAGTGGTTTGAGAGGACAACCTCAGACTTAGGTGTTTTGCCCCAGGTTATTTGTCCTTTGCTTGTTTTCTCTCCTCCTTCCCACTTCCCCCATTAGGGAGAAGTGACTTGTATGGAGGACGCCCCTGCTGCCTCCACGCCCCTTCAGAGGGGGAGGTGGTCCTGACAACACCCACACGGTAATACGGACTGACTACCCCCGGACAGAAAGGCCCCAGACACGCATCCCTCTGGACATCCCTTTTAATGTGCTGTTTGTAACCTTACATGCCCTTGGTTCCACTTCCTTGAGCAGTCTCAATCCTTTCACCAGTAACCCGCCGAGTGCCAGTGCCGTTTTAAAACGGTCCGACGAAAATCTGTCGTCAGTGCCAGTGCCATTTTAAAATGGCTTAAAATTAAAACATTCACTGTTACTGCATTTTTCAAGATTCACAGATAAAACTTGGCAGGCATGTATGTTAACTGTTCCTCTATCATACCTCAGGTGGTCAAGACCATACACCCACTTGCTTCCCCCCTCACGGTTGCTCTGCCTCACTCTGCCTGTGTGCCTCATCCAGTGCTGTACGTAGTGAAGGCATGTTGTAAATATTTTCATGGAAGTATAGGGACTATACATAGTGAAATCAAGTTGTAAATATTTTCTTGTAATAGTAAGGACTGTACATAGTGATGTCAAGTTGTAAATACCTTCTTGTAAATGTCACAATTGTATACAGTGAAGTCAGGTTGTACCTATCTTCAAGCAAGTGTAAGACAATCATTCACAGTGAGAGAGACATGCAAATGGTGACAGACATTGAAGTAGTATGTAATCAGAAAAGTGTACTGAACATTGCTATACCTTCCCAGCATAAATACCTGAGTCTACCTTACATAGAAAATGGCTTTCTCTCACCTATATGGCGAGCGTGAGAGAGTGGGAATACCTGTATACGAGTGAGTACTTTTATGGTGATATTTGATGTTTTCACATCAAAATCTATCATTTTAGTAAAAAAGAAAAAACAATAAGGTAAAAAATTGGTCAGCATGGAGGCGACCCATAGGGCTAGAAATAGCTGGCACACGGCGGGCTAAGAAAGTGATTGATAACTGGGCTGGGGAGGTGGAACATGTTAAAAAATTTGGAATGGAGGCCTACTTATCAAAACCGTAAACTCATCCCAGATGAAGGATTTAATAAAAGTGCTTAAGTTCCATGAATATGATGTCAAGCCGAGGATCTCGCATTCCATTAATTCCTGCAAAGGTGTCATCACCTGCAGGGATCTCATGGTTATGGAAGAGGACGAGATCATACTGGAACTTGCTCAGCAGGACGTAATCGATTCCTGGTTGATTAGTACATATTCTGAAGGCATGAGGACAAAGCCTACCACTATTGTTTTGACCTTTGGCAAACTTTCACTCCCAGACCATGTAAAGATAGGCTACAAAATTGTTAATATAAGGCCATACATCCCCAATTCACTTCGTTACTTAAGGTGACAGTTGTATGGGCACAATGATAAGACTTGTCAGGCTTCCCAGTCAGTGTTTTGCAAATGTGCAGCACAGGGACATGATGCTGAACACTGCACATCGGAGACGGTATGTTGTTTTCACTGCAAAAATGCACACTTCACTTCCTCTATAGATTGTCCCAAATGGAAGGACGAGAAAGAGGTCTGCGCAGTGAAAGTGATTGAGGGCATTTGCTACTACGAAGCTAGAAAAAAGGTGAAGGAGTTGCATGCAACTCCCATGCTGAATAGGTCCTATGCTTCGGCGGTGATGTCCCGTCCTGTGATGTGCTCTGTTGAAACAGAGACTGACCCTCAACCTGTTCCTCTTGCCCCGCACTCTACCTCTACATACATCTCAACCTACTGTCTGATCCATCTCTCAAACTGACATCCTTGTTGCACCTTCCTACTCTCAGGTTGCTGCTGTCTCTCAGTCAGTCAAGCCTAAACCGAAGTCAGACAACTATAGTAAGAATAATATGACCACCCTCACAAAACAGCCATGTCCTCATGTTCTTTCTGCTCCTGGTCCAGCTAGGGAGAGAAAGGGTAGCTTTTCCTCGGTGGAACCTGGGAGCCTAGTTATTGACGAAAATATGGAGGTTTCCATCAGCAAGCACCGGGATAGGTCCCCTGGTAGTTGCTCGCCTGTTGGTAGGCAGCATGAAAGAACTAAGAGCACTGGCCACCCTCGTAAATCTTAAACCACCGCATTCACTGTGTTACAGTGGAATTGTAGGACTCTTAGGAATAAACTACATAATATAACAATCTTGCTTTCCATACACAGGCCAGACGTTATTTGTTTACAGGAGATGCACTTGGTGGATCACCCTGATCCTTCCCAATTAAAACACTACCACTCGTATAAAAGATATGATGGTCACGGAGTTGCCATATACACACACACAAATCACACCCACAAACGGAAGTTATTCTAAATTCTTCCCTGGAAGCTGTCACATGCAGAGTAAATTTAATAACATATGTCTATTTGCTCTCTGTACTGTCCTCCACATGGCACATTGATAGTGATGCTTTGACTTCACTATTTGAACATCTGCTTGGGAATAAGTTAGTGTTGGGTGACTTTAACGCCCATCACTATCAGTGGGGTAGCTTGAGGTTCGATGGTCGTGGGGAGTAAGTAGCCGACCTGATAATACAGTCCAAACTCTGCCTTCTGAACGATGGTAAGGTGACTCGTGTAGATGATTATACTGGTAACTTTTCGGCTAATGACTTATCTCTGGCTTCCTCAGGTATACATCAAGATTTCTCGTGGGACCCTTATGACGATTCCTTGGGAAGTGATCATTTACCCATCTGTCTTTTTTATACACGCGACATTGCTTCGGACCCTCCACCCCCAGAAGTTAACTATAAGAAAGCAGATTGGGCATCCTTCTCAAGGATCGCCAGTTTAAATGTATCTGGGGAGACCATAGATTTTAAGTTCTCGAAAGTCTCACCAATTCCATAATACACATGGCTGAGGCTCCCAAGCCTTCTACAGTTCATGCAAAGCATTAAGCACATTGGTGGACACCGGATTGCCGACAAGCATTAAGGAAACGCAATAGCAGGTACAGAATTTTTGATAGTCTACTTAAGAAAATTTCACTGCATACAAACAGGCACAGGTTGTGGCAAGGAGAATAATAAGAAGGGCCAAACGTGACTCCTGGCGCAATTTTGTGTCCACGATGACTCGTACTACACCATTAAGTAAGATCTGGTCTGCTATAAGAATATTAAATAATAAAGGCCCATACATCCCTGCTACCATGCTGCAGGTTAATAATAACATCTATGACGATCCCGTGGACGTTGCTAACATCCTCGCTAGGAGTTTTTATCATGTAAGTAGCTCAGCCAATTATGATCAGCATTTCCAACATCATAAACGCACAGCTGAGCCACAGATATTAGACTTTGCCACAGAAGACGTAGACTCCCTGTACAGCCAAGAGTTTACACTAGATGAACTGCTCCTTGTCCTTAACTCACCCTGTCCCGGAGACATGAATTCACGTCCTCACATGATGTGCACTCATATCCCGGAGACGTAAATTAACGCGGCAACATTGCAAGGTTCCTAATTTGCACAATTTTCAATTTAATTTGCACAGTTTTAATTTTTGCGCGTGATTTTTGGCACGTATACACGGGACATCTTCCTCTACAAGATGCCAGGCAAGGACAATGCCTTACCCAGCATGACCTCCTCCCCCCCCTGCATGCCCTTTTCTCAGCAATTCACCTGTTATCAGTGACCTGGCCAGTAAAGCCATGTCATGCCACGGTACGAAATTCAGGGCCAGAGTGATTCTCCAATCGATGACAATGTGGAGGACAAACATTTGAGGAAGAAACAGTCAGAAATGATGATCAGGTAATGTGGCAAAAAAAGGTCAGAAATGGTGATGAGTTAGTGAGTGAAACAATGCTTATAATGCCTATATTACTGTTTGAAAACCAATATACTCTCATACTGCATATAAATTCGTACCAAATAAATAAATAAATACCGTTTATGAGTGGTGTGGAATAGTTATCCTCCCATAGAACTTGTATTCTTTGCAGCCAGCCTGATAGAAAACCCTGTAAGGTAAGGAGAGACTCCTACCTGGATCGAGTATTTTAAACCTCAGGTGAGCAATTTCTCTACGAATTTTCAATGTTTCTCACCAAAAGCGGATGTTTGAGCAAAAAAAAAAAAAAAGGTCCAAAAATGTCGGGACTGGGGCGTACAACTGCCCAGAAAACGTCGGGATGGGGGGGGGGTTAAATCCAGTAAAAACACCAGCCCTGGACCAGACACTATCACATACAGTATGATCTAGCATCTTAATCAGGACAAACGTTCCCAAATTCATGGCACACTGCGCACATCATACCGATACACAATGAGGCTGGTCGTCTTTTGAATCCCAGTTCATTTCGTCCTATTGTGTTGACTTCTTATCTATGTAAGGTTATGGAACGAATGGTTAACAATAGGCTTCTTTTTGTTTTAGAGTCGAAGAATTTGTTAAATGTTCAACAATGTGCATCCGTAAATACAGAAGTTCACTAGATCATTTAAAGAATTTGGAGCATTGTATTGCAGAGGCATTTGCCAATAAAGAATTCATGGTGGGGGTGTTCTTGGACATCCAAAAAGCCTATGATATGACAGGGCGACACGGTATACTAATGAAGCTCTGTTCTTATGGTTTAAGAGGTAATTTGCCTATTTTTATTTCAAATTTCTTAAGGGACAGAACTTTCTCTGTCAAACTGCCCTGTAACGTAACATCAGATACTTTTATCCAGGAAAACAGGATGCCGCAAGGAAGTGTTCTTAGTCCCACCTTATTTAGTATTATGATCGATGATATTCTGTCATCAGCTCCCATCCCAAGGAATCTTAAATACTCACTCTGTGCTAACGATTGTGCAATATATTATTCTTCCCGTAATGCACAATTTTTCGCTGGGCGGATTCAAGCAGCCCTTGACTCTGTCCACTAATGGGCCTTGAAGTGGGGATTCAAGTTTTCCTTTCCTAAGTGTGCATCTGTAGTTTTCACTGATCATAACATACCTAATTTGTTTTTGACTTTGGATAATTAGGCAGTACCTTTTCATAATTCTTTAAAGATTTTGGGCCTACGTTTTGATTGTCGTTTGAGCTTTAAAATTCATGTTAATAATTTGCTTGCTTGTTGTAATAAACCATTAAAAGTCCTCAAGTACTTACTGGGTACTACATAGGGTGCCGACGGAAAAATCTTTATTAATGGTGTTTTAAGTCCCTTATTCGATTGAAGCTAGACTATGGCGCACAGGTGTATGGCTTGGCATCCGGTGCCATATTGAAAAGGCTGGTTGTGTTGCAGAATAAATGTTTGCGAATGTGGTCTTGGAGCCGTCTGGTGTACATGTGTACCTCATAAGGAAGTGGAGACGAATGTGCCTCCCCTCTGTATCACCAGGACCACCTGGCCTTGTCCTATGGACTAAGAACATATAGGAAAAGTAATACCGGCAATGTGGCCTGTTCCCCCCTGCGTCAATATCATCATCTTATGCAGGGGGTTCGTCGGCCACTTACTGTTCGCCTCCACTTACTGACTCAGGAGCTTGTTGTGGACCTCAGTGACTGTGACAAGTTGATGTCAAAAAGTATAGCACCTTGGGAGCCACCTGGCTGTACCATTGATGTTTCATGGCTCCCAGCACCAAAGACCATGGCGACGGAGATGGAGGTCCACCACTTGTTTCTTAACATCATCGTTCATCACTTGCGGTCCCTCCAATATACACCGACAGCTCCAAGTCAAGTGAATGTGTGGTGCTAGTGTATGGTTGACCGAATGTGCCCTCATCTATCGGTTGCTGACTCATACATCTGTACTTACCTCCGAACTTTTTTATATTGACAAAGCCATAGACTGTGCTCTCAATTCTAGGCATTACTCTTTTGTCATATTTTCAGATTCAAAATCAGCCCTTCAGGCAATTGCTTTTTACACTATGGATTCTAATCAGATCTGCCACTTTGTTAATAAATTGCATTCCTGCAACAAGTCCTTCACGCTGATCTGGGTGCCTGGTCATTGTCGAATTTATGGCTGTGAGCAGGCTGACTTACTTGCAAAGTCGGCTGTAGAGCTCGAGGGGACTTGGGACGTTTCTCGTGATCTACAGTCGAGTCTCTCTCTTGGAAAGAAGTCAATAAATCTTCTGTGGCAAGGTCAGTGGACAAGACTTAATATTCCAACTGTTACGGCTATAATTATTACTCCTCCGCCTCATCCCTCGTGAACTCCCATCTTTTGACTGAAGTCAAGCACTCGTCCACCTCACGCTACCAGCGCTCCATCTGTTGACTGGATTTGATACTACTAGTTTCCCAACATGTCACCTGACTTTCCCTCCCTTTTTCTGTGTGAAGCGAGGTTGCCTGATTATCTGGTTTCCCGCGCAAGTTCAGTTCACACTCATCCTCTGCCCTGGGAATATCTTAGTGAACCACTCCTGACCTTTACCTGGAAGCCTGTGTTATAGGGAACCCATCTTCAACGCCTTCTTTTGCTGTAAACCATGAGTATCAGTTTTCTCCTTGCATTAGTTCATTAATCTTCTGATGGTGAATGGCTTTAGGTATTTATATTGTTTTTTTCTTAGGTTTAGTTAGGTTTAGGGTTGTAATTATTGTATGTTTAGTTTGTTAAATTAAATGAATAATCAACCAAATCATTATCAATCTACCCTGTAGTTTGTCTAGTTGCATAGTGTTCATGATCCTTCTCTTTTCTTATTGCTTTCCATGGGTCTTCATAGGGTAGATACAGTTAAATACTCCCCATGGATCGTAATAAATGGCGACCGTGACAGGACCTATTTCAGCTAGACAGACATTTACAGTAATGGTGTTTTGAGGGTTGCTGTTGCTTGTTCCCATAGATTTTAAATTTTCCTTGATGTATTTAGCATTTTGGTATTAGTGTGAAACTTGTTTCCATTCGATTTAAAATCCTTGATGCAATAAACATTTTGGTATTTGTGTGAACTTGTCAGCACATAGGTTTATAGGTTCAGGAGTCTTCATAGAACTTATCTTTCATTTTTAACGAAATACAGGGTCGTTATAAGTTCTATCAAATGTGGGGAATATATCCGGATCGTTTATAATGCCGTATCCCACGCTCCAGTGAGGTCTACATCTGCTAGTTGCGATAGGGCAAGTGGCTAGTTTGATACACTCACTCTTCCAAGTCCCAGATTATTCAAGAATCAAAGTTGTTTTGTCTTATCCTATAATCAGGGGTAATCCGGATCATGCTAAAAGCCGTCATCCTCTGCTCTTAATCATAGACAACGACTTTCGTAAGTTAATATTTTGGTCAAGGCTCTGGAAGTTTCCAGGACTTCAAAGAGTTTTCTTCCTGTAATCTGTGTCTAAAATATAACTTACCATAATTTTCTCATACATTTTAATCATGTTTGACCTTCAAAAATTTGTTGAAAATCCTAGCCATGAGCAATTAAAAGACTTAAAGAAAGATGAGTGGAAAAGCATTGCTACCTACTTCCAAATAGAAATTGAATCTCGTATGACAAAAGAGGTCTTAAAAAACACAATTATAGAGTCTTTAGTTCAAAGGGAAGTCCTGGGGACAGAGGCTATTGATGTTTTGACTCCTATGAGTTATTCCTTTCCTACTAGGGTTGATAATCCTTATTCAACTCATACTAAACAAGGACACAGTGACCCAGTGGAGATGGAAAGATTAAGATTAGAATATCAGCTTAAGATAGAACAATTAGCTCAAGAAGAGAGAATGAGAACAGAACAATTAGCTCAAGAAGAAAGAATGAGAACAGAACAATTAGCTCAAGAAAAGATAATGAGAACAGAACAATTAGCTCAAGAAGAGAGAGTAAAAATGAAAGAATTACAAATAAGAGAGCTTGAAGCAAATGCAAATTCAAACATTAGGGAAAAGGAAATTGAATTGAGAGAGAAATTAACTGCGTTTAAACCACACAAGGAAGCTGCTTTATTGCCTCAGTTTGATGAGAATGATGTGGATGGATTTTTAAACACATTTGAGCACATTGCCAAGAAAAATGAGTGGCCTGAACAACACTGGATATCAGTCTTGGTCCCAAAGCTGATCGGAAAAGCTCAGAGAGTTTATAATAGTTTTGATGATAAAAATGATTATAATGGTTTAAAGACTAGTATTCTTCGTGCATATTCAATTTCTCCTGATGGATATCGACAGAAGTTCAGAAAACATGTAAAATCAATTTCTCATACTTATGTGGAGTTTGCAAATGATAAATTAAGACAGTTTAAGAAATGGCTTGAAACAACTAACACCTCAACATTTTCAGACCTGGTTAATCTCATGGTTTTGGAAGAGTGGAAGAGTAAGTTGCCATTCACCATCCTGAAGCATGTGGAGGAGCAAGGACAGAAGGATCTCATGAAAGCAGCGGAGTTGGCTGACGCCTATGATTTATTGATGGGATCTCTAAATAACAGGAGTGGTTCCATCTCAGGTGTTAAGTACTCCTCTGGTGTAAGCTCCGGTATGGTGGGTGGTAAGCAGAGCTCTTCACACTTGATGCCTTGGACTCAAAATATCTCCAATATATCCTGTAGTTATTGCAAAAAGCCAGGTCATTCTATCCAGTCCTGCAAACACCCTAATTGTAAAACTTCAAAAAACATGTTTAACCCCAAAGAAAAATCTCCTCATGAAATTGAAAAGCCAGTAGTGACTTATGATTCAAATAAGCCTCATCAGAATTCCTTCCTTCCTTTTATGTTTCAGGGTACAGTCTCACTGAATAAAGATGATGAGTCATATCCCATTACTATCTTGAGAGATACTGGAGCATCTCAATCAATTTTGGTCAGAAATGCTATTCCTTGTGTATCTAGTGCCTTCACTGGGGAGAAGGTGATTTTGTCTGACCTTTCATCTAATCCCTCCTATCCCTTAGCTGAAGTTTATCTCCAGTGTGACCTTTTATCTGGAAATGTTAAAGTAGCTGTCAGAGAAGACCCTTTGCCAGTCAAGGGATCTCATCTGCTATTGGGAAATGATTTGGCAGGAGAACTCATTGTGCCTATGGTTTCAGTGGTTGAAAACCCTTTAACTGAGAGCCCAACTGAGATTCTAGATACTGTTGCTCCCCACTTATTTCCCTCCTGTGTTGTAACTAGGTCACAGAAGGCTAAAAAGAACAAAATCAATCCATTACCACCACCTGCTCCCAAGGAATATCTGCTGGATCAGACTATCTCAAAAGAAAACCTAATTAAAGCTCAGAAGGCTGATCCATCACTTGCTACCCTGAGACATGCTGCAGTCGAAGGTAAAGACCTAAATACATTGCCTTGTTTTTATTTCCATGATGGCGTTTTGATGAGAGCTTATAGACCACCAGAACTAAAACATCTTGATACCTGGTCAGAAATCCACCAAGTTGTGATTCCCAAATCTGTCAGACAATCCATCCTTAAACTGGCTCATGACGGGATAGCTGGTCACCTAGGGGTCTTAAAAACTTACAAAAAATCCTACAACATTACTATTGGTCAGGTCTTAGAAAGGATGTTTCTACTTTTATAAAAACTTGTCATGTTTGTCAAGTGGCTGGTAAACCTAATGAACAGCTTAAGTCTGCTCCACTCCATGCAATTCCTGTAGTGACTGCACCTTTTGAAAAGGTAGTTATTGATTGTGTGGGACCTCTACCTAGGACAAAGAAAGGTAACCAGTACTTATTTACTATCATGGATACTGCAACAAGATACCCTGAAGTCTATCCCCTCAGAAATATCACCTCTAAAACTATAATGAAATCCCTGCTTCATTTGTTCACTGCATTTGGCATCCCTAAAGAAATCCAATCGGATCAAGGGACGAATTTTACCAGTAGGCTTTTCAAAAAAGTTATGGAGGAACTAGAGGTTAAACATGTCACTTCCTCGGCTTATCACCCACAATCCCAGGGCTGTTTAGAAAGGTTCCACCAGACCTTTAAATCAATGTTGAAAAAGTATTGCTTGGAAAACCACAAGGAATGGGATGAAGGCATAGACTTTCTTCTTTTTGCTATAAGGGAGTGTCCTCAGGAGTCTTTAGGATATTCTCCATTTGAGGTATTATATGGACGACAAATAAGGGGTCCCTTGAAGCTTCTGAAAGATCAATGGTTTAACAGCACTACTCAAGAAAGTCCATCTGTATCTCACTATATTGATAATTTAAGATCTAGATTATCAGAAGTCAGAACGATTGCTAAAGATACCTTATTAAAGGCTCAGTGTAAAATGGAAAGACTTCAACATCCATCGTCTGTTGCACACAGTTACTCCCCAGGAGACAAGGTCTTGCTCTTTCTTCCCATTCCAGGTAGTCCCCTCAGGAGTAAATTCACTGGCCCATATGTAGTTGCCAAAAAACTATCAAAGTTGAATTATGTAGTACACACCCCAGATAGACGTAAAGACTCTCAACTTGTTCATGTGAATTTAATGAAACCTTATTTTACTAGATGCCCAGAGGAGCACTATGCAGAGAGAAATGAGATGAACCCTGTACTGTTTGTGGGAACGGAGCCAGAGCCAGAGCCAGAGACTTCAGACTTGACAAACCCAGAATTGGACCTACCCCAACCGTCCGGTAACCTACCTAACAGCATGATCATGGAATCTCTATGTGATTACCTATCAAGTTTGACCAACATACAAAAGGATGACCTAGAATTGTTATTGAAGTCTTATCCTGAAGTTACTGCTGATTTACCAGGGTTTTGTGGTCTCTTAAAACATGACATACGGTTGGTTAGCGATGCTACTAGTCCAATTAAACAGCCAGCATATCGTCTTAATCCTTTAAAAATGAAAGTAATGAAAAAGGAAGTTGAATTCTTAACTGCTAATCACCTTGCAGAACCAAGTTTTTCTCCTTGGGCTTCCCCATGCCTTTTAGTTCCAAAACCCGATGGAAGCCACAGGTTCTGTACAGACTATCGTAAAGTCAATAAGGTCACTGTCTCTGACTCTTATCCCCTACCACTCATAGAGGACTTAATAGATTGCATAGGAAACTCCGAATTTATTAGCACAATAGATCTCCAAAAAGGCTATTACCAGATAGGTATGACAGACAGAGCTAAACTAATATCTGCTTTCATAACCCCATTTGGGTTATATCAGTACACTGTAATGCCATTTGGGTTATCTAATGCTCCGGCCACATTCAGAGGATCATCAACTTCATCACACAGGATTTGGTTGGGACTTCAGCTTATCTGGATGACCTTGTGGTGATGGCTGACCAGTGGGACGAACACCTGACACGTCTCCATGCCCTCTTCAACAAACTAAAAGAAGTAGGATTTACCATCAACTTAGCTAAATCTACTTTTGGAGACTCTACAGTAACATATCTTGGACATGTTGTGGGACAGGGGCAAGTTCTACCGAAGGAGGCCAATGTGGAAGCAGTTCTAGCGTTCCCAACTCCAACCACCAGAAAGGAAGTCATGAGGTTTTTGGGGATGGCCGGTTTCTATCGTCGTTTTTGTAAGAACTTCTCCAGTGTTGCAGCTCCACTGACTGATCTCACCGCACTTCGAACCCCCTTCAAGTGGACCTCTGCCTGCGAGACTGCCTTTCAACGTCTGAAAACTTTTCTTGCCAGCAGACCTGTCCTCAGAACTCCTGACCACTCGCAACCTTTCCATCTTCATATCGATGCTAGTGGAGTTGGGGTTGGTGCTGTTTTGCTGCAAACCAACCCAGTGAGTGGTGTTCTCCATCCTATTGCCTACTATTCGTCGAAGCTGAAAGGACATCAACGGGGCTACTCCACAATTGAGAAAGAGGCTCTAGCTCTCGTGCTAGCAATCAAGAAGTTCGAGTGCTATCTTCGCCACCATCCTCATCCTACTACTGTCTTTACGGACCACAATCCTCTTGTATTTCTCCAGACTATGAAGAATTCCAATCAACGGATTCTACGATGGGCCCTGCTTGTTCAGCCATTTAATCTTCAAGTTCAGCATATAAGGGGTGTTGACAACATTCTCGCGGATACCCTGTCGAGACATCCCATCGAGGCTACAGAGTAATCTACCTCCTTCGTGCTTCCACTGCGTAGGTCTTTGTGGGGGAGGTGTTACGGCTATAATTATTACTCCTCCGCCTCATCCCTCGTGAACTCCCATCTTTTGACTGAAGTCAAGCACTCGTCCACCTCACGCTACCAGCGCTCCATCTGTTGACTGGATTTGATACTACTAGTTTCCCAACATGTCACCTGACTTTCCCTCCCTTTTTCTGTGTGAAGCGAGGTTGCCTGATTATCTGGTTTCCCGCGCAAGTTCAGTTCACACTCATCCTCTGCCCTGGGAATATCTTAGTGAACCACTCCTGACCTTTACCTGGAAGCCTGTGTTATAGGGAACCCATCTTCAACGCCTTCTTTTGCTGTAAACCATGAGTATCAGTTTTCTCCTTGCATTAGTTCATTAATCTTCTGATGGTGAATGGCTTTAGGTATTTATATTGTTTTTTTCTTAGGTTTAGTTAGGTTTAGGGTTGTAATTATTGTATGTTTAGTTTGTTAAATTAAATGAATAATCAACCAAATCATTATCAATCTACCCTGTAGTTTGTCTAGTTGCATAGTGTTCATGATCCTTCTCTTTTCTTATTGCTTTCCATGGGTCTTCATAGGGTAGATACAGTTAAATACTCCCCATGGATCGTAATACAACACATAAGCCGCACCTGGGCGACTAGGATACTACCAATCGTCCCAGTCGCCTTGAGGAAAAAGTGTTGGCGCGATTACGACTTAATGCCACCGTTTTAACTCGTGTGAAACCGTATATGGAGAGATGATTCCCACCGCACTGTGACATCTGTGATGCGGTGTTGTCAATCAGTCATATCATCCCGCGCTGTCAGGGATTTATTCATGATCGTGCTTCACTTATAAATTACTGCGGCACAGCAGACGTCCCCTTCACCCTTGCCACCATCCTAGGTGATGGGGATATTGTTATGACTGATATATTGATGGCTTTCTTGAAAGAGACTGAACTGATCAGAGTGATATGACTTTTTTACTATATGGTTATAGTGTTTATTGACTGTAAATGTGTATATACTGTACTCTTACTTTAAGGTTGAAAGTTGAAGTATTTGAAATAGTTCCTGCTTCCGACTGATCTATTTCTAATAGTGATGTCCCCAACATTAAATCCTGTTCCTCGCCTGACAGTCACCAGCTGATGATTGCATGTGTGCAATATAGAAAGGTACTGGCCATTATTTTGCAGTCGATGGTGGTCTCCTGGGCGAGATACTTCACTTTTTGTACATATTATGTAAATATACCATCTGGTTTAAATTGTCCTAATTAGGGCCAACAGCTGATTTACATGGAAATGTTCCTGACACGTCTGGTTCCCTTTCAGATATTGATGTTCCCTGTATTAGGCTCTGTCTTGACTGAGAGTCACCAGGTGATGAATGCAGGTATATAATGTAGAGAGGCATTACATA